>NW_010391486.1:45166-80962 GCF_000710305.1 Buceros rhinoceros silvestris | reverse complement strand
GAGCGGTTCCCTGGAGGCAGATCTGTAAAGGACAGAGGTCAGACAGTGAGTTTAGGAGCTGTATGCTCAGTGTGTGTCTCACCAGTAAATCAGGTCTTTTAATTATTTGCAGTCTGGGGTAGAATTTCATGGATATGCCTATTGTTACAGCGCTCGATCCTGAGCTCAAGCTCCTTTACGCTTAAAGGAATGGAAATCCAGACTCTGAATAGCAAATCTTTGGACTTCATCAAGTAGGCTTTAAAGGTTGTATTGCTAGCCCAAGTACTAAATTTTGTTGTCTTACATGTACATTAGAATATCACACGCTCTACTACACCAGTTATCATTATCATTTCTTATTCCCTGCCAGAAAGTTGACAAGTGCCTTCAATCAATCCATGATATGAATTTTCATCATCCAATAGTTTTATTCTAAAAACAAATGTCAGTAAATATCTGCAAAACTATCTCGTTATTTTATTTCATGTGTCTTTAAAATGCTCATAAAGAATAACAAAAGTTCATGTATATGTATTTCTTATTTTTTTTTTACAAACCCATGCCCACTCATTTTTTTCCTCCTTTTCCAGTGCCTCCTGTCTTAGCTACTTTGAGGTAAGATCACCTTAATATTCAACATTTGCACAGACCCTTGCAAAATCTACTTAGCCACGATTAGAGCTCTTGAAAATACAGCAATACATGCTCTGTCAGCAATACTTAAATGCAGCATTGATTCCTTTCACAAAAGTGAACAATGTGTTCTTAAAATCACAGGTCATCTGATTCTGCTGATTCACTACAGGTAATCTAGCCAACAAGATTCAAATGGACGTTTTCTGACTCTCACACTGCTCTTCTAAACACCACCCTCGGTATCCTTTTATATACAAACTCTTTAGTAGAGGTAGGTGTACTTTAGCTCATACAGATATTTGTAACAGTCCTCTAACTGTCATTGTAAACAACACACCAAGGCTGGAAAACTGTTACAAGAAGAATCCCGGTAAAATCAGTGGGATGTGCACCAGATTTAGGACTTTTCCAAACGTTGAGTACTTGCTGACTCCGTTCATGCCATTTATTGTAAATGTTTATTGCCTCATTACTTAGAGCTGCAATAAAAATGCTCAGTTCCACCATTTCCAAAAAACAAAATAAAATGTATCTTCAAAACCCATGAGATTGGCTTTATATCATGTATTATCTTTAACATAAAAGGAAAAGTTTATAGATCTTTCTCTTACTTTATGTTATCTTGGTGTTTATTATATGCTTTTATGGCTAGAAATTCACTAATTATTTTTCATTTAAAGGCAAGAGTCTCATGTAAATACATGACTTGGGGATTAAAAAAACCCTGAATATCATAGGAATGTATAAGTATAATGCCATGGTTTTATACATTTTATGAAGAAGCAAAAACAATACCTCTTTTTTTTTCCGTAAAAGATCTACTATCATTTGCTGAAATAAACTATTTGATATGATAGTTGTTCCAATTTAATTTGAGGAAGAAAGGCAATCCAGAAGAAGAAAAGCTTTACTCCCTCATAGAAAATTAACACACGCCTTTTTTTACGGGTTGATTGCATTTCAGTGTTTCTCAAGTGATGACTCAGGTTTTCCTTTGTTTTTCCATCCGCAATTCCCTTCTAGCTAGCTTATTCTAATTTTTTTAATGGAATGTGTTAATGAAGTAGCATATTTTGTTAAACAAACCTTGATTTTTCCCCTCTCTCTTCCTCTCCCTCCCACAAATAAAAAGCAACTGCATCCCCAGAGCATCACTAGCCATCGAAATTGAAAGTCTTAGGATATTTTGGAAGCAGGAGACTGCAAAGTTTGAATGAGTTACTCTATTGGCAAGCTTTCAAACTTATTTGCAGATCAGGACCTCTTTTGTAAAAGGCTCCCCAGGAGGAAGGCAGTTAGACACCTGCCAGTAGCCTGCAGTGGCACCATCCCACTGTGATGTTAATGAGATGAATGAGAGCACTACAGAGAACTGCAATAATTACAGGGTGAAGAGCTTGTCTTTTCCTGGCCCTCCTCTCTGGGCTGCAGGTTCTATAAAGCAGGGTCTTTTGTAATACTAATGACAAATGTTAATTAAATATTTCTTTGGAATTTTGCCCTCCATTAATAGGTCAGATAAACAGGGAACATCAATGACAGGCACAAGTCACTATCAGCCACATAAGAAAAATGCCATTTGTTTGCTCCCTTCCTTTCATCTCTCCAAAGATGTAACTTCTTGCTTTGTTTTGATGTATTAAACAGATACTAAAAGTACACTGAAGTATAGCTTTTCTGTACAGAAGTAAAATAAAAGTAATTCCTACAACAAGGGAGTTAAATCTAGTTCTAAGGCCCCTTCCGTGACATCTCACTCTGGTCCATGCTGGCTTGACCCCAGATTTTAAGCATAATCGTGAATCTGTCTCTAGAGGTACGTGAAACCCATTCCAAACACAAATTTAAGGAAATGTTCATGACAGCTCTTTATGACAGCACAAATTCTAGCTTGTCAGCTTGGTCTGGCATGAGCATCACATGGCATTTCAAACTGTTGCACTTATCCTTTTTCTAACCCAGTCCCTAGAATTACAGGAGTAAACCCTGGTCAGATCAGAACTGAGCACAAGATCTTGGCAGACATCACCACAAAAAGATCTCTAGCCTTTGCCCAACAGCCTGCCACAGCCAGATACTGCCCTCCAGGCTCACACAGAGCAGTAATTTAATACCTCAGCAATACTATCTATTTCACTGAAACAACTTCTGGTGAGCCAGCCCATCTTACCTTGCGTTACAGTCTACATTGCTAGGGCACAGGAGGGGACGAGACTAATTCTAAATTTCTCCTTTTGATTTTTTTTTTTCCAAATATGTGCATACAGTTTTAAAAAGCGTTTGATGTCATCAAACAGAAACAATTCCTTTTGGATGAAAATAAGCCAGCAGATGCACTTTAAGAGCACAACTAATGAACTCCAACAAAGATATGAAGGAACTATCCCTGTAAACGCTAGAAGGGTGGACACAAGGTTTTACTCTGCAGGTCCATTTCTACCGGGCCATGTCTCTTGTGAATGCACGCATCATCTTTCTCTAATTTAATCCTATTTTTATTACCTTAAGATAAGAATATTCCAATTTTTCACTTTGTCAGATAACTCGAAGTCAGGTTCTTCTTTTTTTTGACAGAAAACAGGGACTGACACAAAACTGAAGAATCCATTATTTTCCCATCAGCTCCATTGCTTTGACAGCTGAACACCATGTGAGAATATCGGCAGTCAAAGCCTATAGTACAGCATGAATCAATATCAGAAACTTCCAAAGGCTTATGACTTAAAAGTCTTTATTTGCACTACTAGCATCCACGGCATGGTTTGCTGTGGCCACCAGACTTCATTCTTACTCACACCTTCCTCCATGAAACAGAGTTGGAAAACAGGCTGATTTATGAATCGTCTAAACTCCTCAAGACTTGCAGCATTACAATGCAGGATGGACATATACACAAAAACTGACCTAGTCTGATTCACAGATTCATGTAATTGATCGGAGTTTTGATTCTTTCCTCTGAGAGGTTTGAAAAAGTTATTTCCATCCCAGCTCTGATAGGTTTTATTTCATGAAGCAGAAAGCACGACTGGGCAGAGCCCTGAGTACTCCCACCATTTACAAAATGCCCCAAGACGAAATGTGAGCCTAACTCTCTTCTCATCAGCCACTTCTATCAGCCACTTCTAATGCAAAAACACAAAATTCAGAAAGCCCATGTCTCGCTAAGCCCACGTGACTTAAAACAGTTGTTCTGAACTGCCACAGCCTCTGTGAAAACGCAGTCTTATGTGCTTTGAGTCAAATTCTTCTCCTGCAGCTGTTAATCCAGATGTACATTGTCAGCTGTGTGGTAGAACTGCAATGAAACTACCCAGTCTAACACTGAAAACATGAGCTTGATCACCGGGAATCTGCTCAGAGCTCTTCTACCCTGCTGAAGTTCACAAAAAAAAGCAAAATATCTTTTCCATTTCTGGTGATTCATTTAACCTTGCTTATCATTCAGCTGTTTCAATTATTCTACAACTATTGTCAGGATACTAAAACAAGCTTGCAGTTAGGGAACAATATAGAATTTAATTAGAAAATTCACAAATAAGAGCATATGCAACACTGATACACACAAGAGACAAGTTTGATTATCCAGTCTAATTTCTTAACACAGACCATAGATTTTTAGTGCAGAAATTTGCACATCCGTCCATAACTTCTGAATTAGAATACTTAGTTTTCAAAAGACATCTCTTCTTGATTTACAAACTTTAATTGATATATAATTCAAAGCATCTTTTAATAACTTGCTATAATGATTAAATACCTCAATTTGCCTTTTTAAAATCTGAGTTTATATGGGTTCAGCTTCTGGACTCTTGATCTTGCTAGATCTTTTTCTGCTAAGAACCACGTTTTTCTCACGTAGGTATTTTCAGATCATGACCCAGTCACCTCTTAACCTTATCTTTGATAAGCTAAGCAGATTGATTTTCTGAAAACCCCACACTGGAAAAGCATGGTTTTCTTCAGAAAAGGGAAGATACTGCTTCACAGAACTTCTCTCAAATATTATGATACAACTAGGGAGAGTTTCACAGCAAAAACCACAACACTTCTATCTTTGTTTTTAAACTGCATTACAAAAATTATTGACATAAGAGAAGATTGGACCTCCAGAGTATCCTCCCTATCTGAATTACCCTATGATCCTATAATTTCTCAATTCAGACAACAAACAGAGCAGAAAGTGAGTTTAAAAGTAAGACGATCAGTATATTTAAGAGGAAGGTGCTCCACAACTTCAATAGAACCATATTATGTTATACCAGTGGAAGCTCTAGTTCCAAGGGCAATAGACAGGTTAAAAATGGATCATGATCCAAGCACAAATCTGACTTAATAGGGAGGTACAAGAGTTACAAAAAAAAAAAAAGAGTTAAAAAAAATTGTTCCTATTATAGTAACTAGTCTTCTGAAGCACATGTAGAAGGCATACTAATTACCCTGTACAATATGGCAGTTCCCATCTTTCTGTAGAAGACATTTCAGCCTCTATAAAAAGCTGAATGTTTCAGTAGTTTTACAGGCCAGTTATTTAGCTTCATTTCCATTACATTTTGCAAGGCACCATAATAACTGTGTGCTGAATGTATGGCAATTTCTTTCATTTTATTTTGTAAGACACCATAATAAGTGCGTACTAAACGTATGGCAATTTGCTGGGAAATCACTTTTCACTGGACAATACTAACCATACCAGCATGTTGCAGCAAAGCAATGTCTATGCTAGTACGGCCACAGCATTTACCATATACAACATCAGCTGCTTTAACCTAACTCACCTGTCTTGCAATTCCGTCCCAAAAGGCTGTGATATATTCACAGTAACCTGACCTTGTGTCAATGCCATTCCAAGGAGTCTTAATTTTTAAAATGAATAAGTTAATATACCAGAGTTCTGCTTTGAATGCAGGTCTTTGGATCAGGTGCAGTTTAGGTAAGTCTACATCAGTGATTCTGTGTGTACTTTTGAAGCGAACCTCTCAAGCTTTCCCTATTTACTTCATTTTGGTTTGTACTGAAAGACAGTCACAGACCAGATGATCTTTTGGATTAAATTAAGCCAGAAGACAGACTTGAGAGCTGGTGTGAAGAAATGTCCCCACAAAGGCTTACAGGGTGGCCACAGGATTCTGCTCTGCAGATTCACTTGCTAACATAGACATAGTCTTTCTCTAATTTAATCCTATTTTGATCACTCTCATCTGTCAAAATAAGCTGAGAGGGAAACACTTTGGAGCCAGTTGCTTGTAGCTGCTTTCTATGGTTCTCTGATTCCAGCATGGTTATAAGGTATTTTGAATGTATTTAGCCTTGCGTGTATGTGTACCTTCGGGTATAAAAGCCTGAAGAAGCAGGAAATGCTGTTTAAAGAAGCAAGCACTTCACCCATGCGCTCAATTTTTCATAGACTTTTTTGTACTCGTACTTACTGTGAACGCACGGTTTATCCTGTCAGTGGTCTGTGGCTAACACTCCCTATACACCTATTGGCATGATAAATCTTAATGGCTTCATAATAAAGTTAAAAGCCCAAAACACGGAAAAGCCAAGAATTCAGGGAGTAAGACTTGAATTTCATCCCTCACCTTTCCTTGTATTGCAACTTTGTGAAACGGTTGCCTACTAGTTTCTTTAGGCGCAGGTATAGAAAACGGCATGACAGCAATATAAACAGTGAAAATTGTGTGTGTTCTGACAGGTTCCCATATTTCCTCAGAATTGACATTTTTTCTGTCATTTTGCTATTTCCCAAAAGCTTTTGTTGGAGTTTTGTCTTTTATAGCAATGATAACTGTACCATTTCATACTCAGCCAGGGCTGAAATAATTCGATACATTTAAAAAAATAAATCTGGTTGAAAGTTTACTCTGTTGAAGAACAAGTTAATAAAAGAAGGATGTCAGACCACGTACTACAGCTTAATACGGAGTTATGATGCCTGTGACATAAATGCCGTGAAAGAACTCTGGCGGGTTTGGTTGTTGGTCTTTCGGGTTTTTTTTCCTTTGGCAGGGGGTTTTTTGTTTTGTTTTGATTTGGTTTGTTAGTTGGGGTTTTTTTAGCTGGAGAAACACTGGCAGACTTGAAGACAAGTCTCACTGAAGGTGTGTTTGGTCTGCATTCCCCTATCACCTATCGTGCTAACAGTCAGGCACTGTCACGCAAGGCATAGGCTTACTTACAGATTATTGGCGTATAGAGAGGATTTGGATACCATGACCTAGAAGTGAGTACACCTGAAATCATGACCTTACAAACCAATCTCAGGCGCCTTCTTTCTGTTTGTGCCACCTAGCAGGCTTTCTGCACTTTTCAAAAGTAACAAGCACTGCAATCTGTCAGCTCTGCAGATGCCCAGCATTTTCCAAGATCAGTCCCAAACCACATTACTTATATCGAGTTTGGATCTTGGTGTCTGATCTTCTTTTCTGTAACTTTGCAGCTCACCGCTGCAGCCTGATTCCCTACCATAGAACTTTCTTGCTGAAATCAAGACCTTTTTTGCTGTATTTGATGCTGTTGGACAAGATTCTTCTGACCTATTATGAAAAGCTTCCAAATTGCTGGAAGGGAATTTGGCTAAAGGATTCATACTAAGTGCTCATGCAATGCTTTGAAATTTTGCCTGTGAGTGATTGGATAGTGGTTAGATGAATAAAAGAAAATCTAAATACCAGAATGTGGTAGGAATTCAATTCCCTGCAAGATATTATTTACAAATTATTCTGTATTATATTCAAATCATTCATAGACCTTTGGTGCAAAACTAATTTTTCTTCTGCTGAAATAATAGAGAATATTCTACTTTTACTGCAATAAGATAGAATTCTAGAATCAGTTACTTGGAAACATTATTTGTAGAACAGTCCAGAAATCTTTCAACAAGTGTTCCCATGGGAAGAGTCACTGAAAACATGAGGTCACAGAATTTTTTTTTTTTATGTAGGAATTTTCAAATTAAATCTCTGAAAACTTTCAAAATTTAAAATAGTTTTAGTTCTATATTTTGAGGTGGAAAATTTGAATTCTTTTAGTACAAATGTAGTCCTAAAAGACTACAATGACATAAATGAGTGGGGAAAATGTTGATATTACTCTTACTTGTGTGTAGGAACTTAAAGTTTTGAAGACACACCAAGCTGAATGATGGTCCTTTGGTACTTCATATAATGTCAGAATCATTCAGAATTTCCTATGCGCGACATTAATTCAGTCCCTGAAATTCTGGCCTGAGCTGGAATAACAGAGAATTCCTTCTTTTCACTCAGAAATTCAAAGGCATAACTGTGCAGTATAGGGGTGCAAGAAGAAGAGACCGATATCTTGAGGAGTGCTGTTCAAGGCTCTTTCCGTAGCTGAATAAGTCTTTTAGTTGGTACAGTGAGAAAATTTGCCCTAAATTTACCTTTTCACAGAATATTTGGAGAAGAAACTAAAATCCTTTGTTTTCAGGGAAATGCCCTTTCTGGGGTATGCTGGTGGGAAGAGGGCCCTTGTGCAATGTCGGCTTCTGCATATCCAAACAAAAGTCAGACATAATACACTTCAGAAGGAGGATGCTGAATTCCCCTGCTACTTCAGCAGAACAAATCAGGATGCGCATTTCCATCCTGCATATCAGGATGAAAAAGATCAGTGCTGGAGACAAAGAAAGGCAGAATAAACAAAGACCTGCAGTGAGAAAAATGAAATGGGGAAACTCCAGACTCTGCTGAAGAAATTTAAATGTTCTGTTTTGTCAAAAGATAATTTTTCTCAGTGTCAAATATACTTAATAAACAGTTTTACGACTAGGAAGTTAACTTCTTTCTGCTATGTACTGGAAAAGCAGGGTGCAATTAAGTACTTTAGGCAGCTTTCCCAACCAGAAAGGATGCTTTAGAGGTACAGTGAAAGACAAAGCTGTACAGACGGATCGTGATTCAACCATTTGCATTTAATTGTTGAACCAAACAGTACACCTTGTATACCTACAAGTCCTCGGACTGCATATGGAAAGAGGAGATGGAGAAGTGAGACCACATTTTGAAGATCTGAGTAGAAATTAATAAACTCTATTTCCAGAGTGGAAAAGCATTTGACATCCTTGTCAGGCAGCAGAGACTGGTTTTGTAGGAGGCTGCGATGGTGTGATCTCAGTGGCCTCATGGTGTAGCATCAGGTAGAGCCCTGCCATTAAGTTTCTGTGAAGGTCTTTCCATGTGAGGGAACCAGATGCAACCACTAACAGGGAAACAGAGGCCAAGCCACAGCCTTTTGCCTCACTGCTGACTGTGTAGTAAGTTGAACCACAGTACAACAGATACGTTACATCCCCAAATATTCATCTCTCATCCTAACTTGGAGCCTCAGCTGTAGCACAGGGCTGAGCCTTAAATTAATATTATCAGCATAAAAGCCATTGCCTTAACCGGCTCTAATTCTCTCTCACTACAGGTCCTGGTCCCCACACACAGGCTGAAATGAAATGTGACTAAGTTCTACCTTCACCCTTCAGGAAGTAAATCTTTGGACAACCACCAAGTCAAACCGACACACGTGGGGGAAATCTGGGCCAGTACTGAATACATCCTAGAGATAAAGAGAGATCTGTCTCTGCTCTCCAGAGCTATTGATCCACTGCTTCACAACAGCATTGAATTCTCCCTTTCTGGAACAGCCTAGGTACTCACAAGCAGAGTCAGGAAAGCCATTTCACACAAATCTACCAGGCATTCTCCCCAAGAAGCATGACCTAGACTCCTGTGGTAGTGTTCTTCTAGAAGCTGCCTTCAAATATAATGCTACAATTGCACCATAGTGGGTATTTCAATTCTCCCTAAAGGTAAAAAAATCATCCAAAATGCGGTTTTGCTGGTTTTTAGTATGTCAGCTGGATGCTCTGCAATACATATGAAAAGCAGCTGTCATTCTTAATGGTGTGGGAAGTTTGGGTCATTGTCCTATCTGCTGGTCCCATGGCAGATAGACAAATTCAGGATCTGTTCTCTCCCTTCTCCTTCACTTTATTTTTTTTTCCTTTTTCTGAGCAGCTTGAATGGCAGACTAAAGAATAATCCGGTTCATAGTTAATGTGCAGTAACAGGATTGAGTTAAAAACTGACTTAAGAAGCTTTCATCTGGGTCAGGACATACCGATACCATATTTAAAGATGTACGCTCTGCACCCTTGGCAGAGAAATGTTTCTGTTTGCTTTCGTCACCGGTTCTGGAGTGCTGCAAATGAGTCAAAGAAAATGTTTCCTTCCTATACAAAACCAGCTATGCAATAAGGGTTTATTTTCACTGGTTCTGAGTGCCCGACAAGATAAAGCCACTGAAACAAACTGTGTCTGTCATAATGTCAGGAAAAGGGGACCACCCTTTTTAGGTCATAGCCATCTCTGACAGACACTGATCTACTCACCTCTTTGGGACACGACAGCTTTTGTGTCCCTCAAAGTCTTTCCTACACTGGATATCTAAACTTAGTCCATTAGTTGGTATCAACACCATGGATTTTAACCCTCACTAGTGTCTTCTTTCGAAGTGCTGACAAGGTCGGTCTTTCAGACGACACAGACAATGACATCAAGGGAATCCAACAAGTTAAAATCTCAGTCTTCAATTCCCTGTAGAATGCTGGATATGAGGAATTTTTTATTACTTTTTATTACATTTACAAATGCCATTAATGATAAAAAATAGTACAAAAACAGTGGCTGTTATGCTGGCTGTTCTAAAGCACATAACTTTACCAGCCCAGCTGATAAATGGCCTGAGTCAGCTTTTCGGAAGCCTTAATATCAGCCTCACATAGATTGCACTTTAATACACCCAATATTACGCATTTAATTTGACTGTAATCCCAAAGTATTAAGAGTGAATTCAGCTCTAGCGTATGCGTGTGTGTGCACAACTCAGCTGTTATGAGTAATGCTGAAACTGCTTATATAGTCATAAATTCAGAGCACAGACATTTTTCAACTGGTTTGTTTGGTTTTGTGTTTGTTTTGGTTTTTTTTTTTTAGAGTCAAAGAATCACAGAAAAGTCTAGGTGAGAAGGGACATCTGGAGTTCATCTGATCCAACCTTCTGTTGGAATCAGGGCCTTATATCAGGTTACACAGGTACCTGTCAATCAGAATCTCTAGTATTTCCTGTAAACAGGATCCTACCACTTCTCTGGGCAATGCATGCCCATTGGTTCTCATGGTTCGGATATTTTTTCCCCTCTTTGGTCAGATGGAGATTCCGTAATACTGTTCATCCCTTATTGTTGTCCTTATCCAGTCCCCACACACTTGTGAAGATAGCACTATATAGTCTTGTAACTATAGCCCTATACATAGTCTATAAATTTATTTTAGAGACTGGAAAACTGTTCAACCCAATTTCTTCATCCTTCCTTCATATACCAAGTTCTCTAATGCTCTAATCCTCTTGGTGACACCTCCACTGAACTCTTTAGTTTCTCAATCTCTCCTAAACTGAAGGATCAAAACTGGACAGCTGAGGCCTATCAAGTGCCAAGTAGATGAAAATATCACATCCCTTAATCTCCTGACTGTACTGCAGCCCAATAGACCGTTTGCTTTCATTGTTGCAAAGCTTCACTGCTGGGTTATGTCCAGCTTGTTGCCTGCTGAGACTCCCAGGTCTTTCTCAGCTACACTACACTCCAGCCAGTCAGAACTCAGTCTGTATTGCTGCTTGAAATTATTCCACATCAGAACTTTACATTTATCTCTGCTAAAACCTTGTTGAGCCAGCCTTCCAGCCTGTCGACATCTCTCTGTACAGTGGCTTTTCATTCTCACATTCTACCTCTCTTCCTTGGCTTGCATGCTGCAAGATCTACAAGCTTGGCAAAGATGCATTTGAGCCTTTCATTCAGAATGTTTATAAAGATATCTAATATCATCAAATCCAGTGTCAATCCTTGAGGAACTTCACACATGGCTGGTTGCAAATTTGACTGAGTCATTAGCCACCAACAACTTTGAGCTCAGCCAGTTCTCAATGCAGCTTGCAGCCCTTATCTAATCCATACCTTACCAGGCTGTTATCAAGGATGCTGTGGGAGACCATGCCAAATGACTTGCTAAAATTAAGGTAGATGATATCCAAAATACTACTACATCTTTTATTGACCAAGTTGTTTCATAATACAAGACAATGGGATACATTTACCCTTGGTAAATCTGTGTTCGCTTTTTCCAGTCAACTTCTTGACATTCTTGTGCCCAGAATGAGCTTCTATGAGGTCCTGTTGGACACTTTTGGAGCTAACTTTACCCATTAAGACCAACACAAAGAAGGCATTGAGCATGTCATCTTTTTCTGTGTCATCTTGGACCTAACTTGTAAACTCAGTTCAACAGCAGATCTGGACCTTTCTTGTACTTCTAGTTGGTACTAACATGCCTATAGAATTCTTCCTTGTTTTCTTGACATATCTTGAAGGCAGTCTTAAAGTCTTCCAACACTTCAAAACCCTTTGGCCTCCAAAGCAGACTCTTCTGGGATCCTTCCTAACAGCTCCATGAGTCAAGCTGAAATCTCCTTCTAGGAAGATCTCGGTCTTTATTTTGCTACTTAACTTCCTCTGTCTCTTAAGATATTAAAATCTACAATTGCATGGTCGTTGCAGCTCAGGCTGCTGTTGAAGGTCATAATAATAGTAATATGTATTATACCTATCTACAAGCTATACAGGATAATGAGAGGATACAGGCCTACAAGATAATAATACTTATCTACAGGCCATAAAAATCAAACATAAATTCCTTTCCCAGCTACCTTTATAAGGCGGGTGCTGGATAATATGGTCCTCATGCTGCTTCTTATGAGCTCAGTAGGAGTTTTTGGTTAAAGTTCAGTCTGCAGGAAAACTTGCAACTGTCACATGATCCACATGACTGTGCAGAACCTACCTTTTCCACACATCATTTTTTGAGCTACGAACTATTTCTTTGCAAAAATCAGAAGAAAGCAAATGACACATTTTTAACAATTATGAACTAACTGTGGAGGCAGGAGTGGAGAAGGGATATTGAGATTTTTCAGAAATTGAGAGAAAGCTTGATTTCACTACAGCCGAAAGTAAAACTCTTACGAACCTTTCTGGAGCCAGTATTTTACCCTCCCTCTCCTGCTTCTGTGATATTATAGTTTTTGAAAGTTTGTGTAAGTTCTAAAGGCTACATCTTCTCCCATGTTTTAATTTTATTACAGCTGAAGATTCCCTTTGAGTTAATCTAGAAACACAGTGTTTATGGTAAACACAGGTTGACACAAGTTCCTCACTGAAAGTTTATCTTTCACCTTGGAATGTCTGAATCCAAATCTTTGGATTGCAAGGGGTTTCATCCAGGAGGTGCTTTGCTTGTCACCATATCTTGGCCAACTGGGATAATTTCTAAGAACAGCTATTTACTACAAGGGAACTATGATGAAACAAATTAGCTAAAACAAAGAGAGGCCCTCATGTAACAAAACAACATCTTCAGCCAAAGCACTTCCAAATAATCTGCCTTGTCTTTAACAAAAACTCATGAGAATCTGAAAATTTAAAAGTAGGAAGCAGGATACTTTCATATACTAAGAACTTGCACTTTTTTAGTCATTCTCATTGTCACAATCATTTCCAAAGGCTAGAATTTAAAGCAATCTCAACATTGTTCAATAAGACTTAGAAATTAAAGTTACAGTGTTTTGCAGAGTCCTTTGATTGAGTTCTGCAGGTGGAAAATTGAGACCTGGTGCCAAGTTGAGTCTGTGATTTCTAAATGGCAAAAATCAGAACTGTGTTTTATCTCAGAATTTCTTTCCAGACTAAAGGCACTCTTCTCTTCCAGAGGCTGGCAACAACAGGATTTCTAGTACTAGTCCTTTCTGTTTCTACATTTTATCTTGTAATACTACAGAGTTTTGAGATTTTTCAGGAACTGTTTAGACTTAAAAAAGCCTTCTGCAATAGTACGCTCCCTTATGCTGGCTTCTGACCTAACATAATAATTAAAACAATAATAAAGGAAAAATAACCCAATTTATTATAGCTACAGTTACTGCTGGTTTATTACAAACCACTCTACCAGTTCCCACAAGAATATTTGTAATCTGTCTTGGTATCTTTCCTAAAGTCTCGGATCCTTCAGTCAAGCGAAAACTTTCAGTAGAAAGTAAGTGTTAAGAACAGAATATGTGTGAATTTTTAAAAAAGCTGAGAATATTTGAAGTAGTGTTAGGATTTTATGACGCTTGGCTCATGCTTTTTGAAGCTCAAGGTTGGCAATACACACATTCACATTGCCATAACTTGTAGCAATATATCTGTCCTCATCCTGTTCTCCACAAAACACCCAGAGTCAGAAAAATACCTTCCCTTATGCCAATTTTATTATAAAAATGGTTCTCTAGAAACAACCACATGAAATGCAAACCTAATGCCTTATCTTTAGGCATGATGATTATTATGGTGTCGTCTTTTAGGGCTCACCCTTTTCAAACTCTAGTGGCATTTACCTGCAAGTCAACTCCAACTTTCCCTTTGTTGGTAATGATGCAGCTTTACCTTTACACAACAGCATAATCCCTTTAATGCTGCAATTAAAGACAAATAGAGACAAACACTGTCTAGCTGTTAAAACTAGCTTTCCATAGTGCACGCTTTTATCACTCCACCTGTTTTCTCTAGACTAAAATAAAAACCATTTTCCTATCTATAATTTTTTCATATTTCATGCAACACGTTAGAATAGAATGTGGGTACAACGCCCTGTGCAAATTGATCCAAAACTTAGTAAATTATTGGGTGAAAAAGACATCATTCTCTAGAATCTGAGAAGGGTGTGCCTTGAAAAAATATGCCCTAGTAACTACTTTAAGCTGATGTTATCAATATTTGCAAATTTGATCTCTTCTGGTTGTACAAAGACATGCAAGAAGACAGAGTTCTAGCTGTACGGTCTATGGGATTTGCAGTAAAGACCTTTAATATCATTGACTTGATTAAATTACACCACTAAAACGAGAAGCTTAACTTTGAAATGCTTTTACTAAATTTACACAATGATCCTGAAGTAACTGAGGTTCACCTCACCCTTTTGCTATGCTGTTTGCTGTCAAATGGCAACACAGAAAATGAGTATGATTTTATCCTTAATGTTTAGACAACAGGTGAAACAATTCAGCTTTCCAAATACTGTAAAGATTCAAATTCACATTCATGAACTTCAGATCTAAAATATTCCAAAACAGGGGGAAAATTGCTGTTAATTGAAACTCACAACAACTCAACTTCAAATGACAAAATGGTTTTTCTCATTTTGTATTTCCTCACAGCATCATTCATCGGACAGCCATGCTGCAGGACCCTGCCTCTTGAGATAGCAAGGGACCTGAAACTGAAACAGATTGTCACGCTGGTATGAAAGCATTTTTCTGAATCGTACAGATTAGCAAGATAATGCTTTGTACTGATACTTCTTGAGCAGACTGTAGCACTAAAGCATTATTCATGAAGCCATGCATAATGGTAAAAGCAATCTCCCTGATGGTGTGGTGAGTAAATGTAGAAACAGAGTGGGAGAAAATATTTATTTCCTTTATGATGCCAAGGAAAAAAAAAACAAACTTTCACCGTATTGGCCCCTGAAAGACAAGTGATTGTAATGGTGCATGTTGCTCTGTAGTGTACATTCTACCAGAGAGAAACACAGATTGAATAGCCTAAGTTTTCAGGGCTACTCTAACTTTCATTTTGTCTGGATTACTGTGAATGCTCTTGTGACTGGATAAGTACAACCAAAAAGAATAAGATGTCAGCAAGAGAAATGAGCAAAAGGTGGTGCTTGCATTCCTAGGGTAAAATTTGCCTTTTTTTTTTTTAAATGCTTTCACCTTTCAATACTGTACTCACATACCACAGCTGGTGTTACTAAGGATCTCTAAGACAGAATACCTGGGAGAGCTCTGAGATGAAAAGAGGCTGAGGGAATTTATTTTTTATGCCTAATTCCTATCAAGTCTAACGAACAGAAATGATCTACTAGCCTTTTAGAAATGAGAAAGAGAGAAATAACAAAACATTGCCAATGTCTGCTGAGCAGGGTTCATTTCCAACTAGCATGAATATTTGTTATTTAAACATACAGTGTTCCAGAAGCTGCCAAGCTGACAATGCTTTTCAATTATAAGAAAAGTCATGTCTGAAATCTCTTTTTTCCTGAAGGGTGACATCTCTCTGAGTGTCATACTCTGCTCTGTAACTTAAAGCATCTGCACCATGTCTTAGGCAATGTAAGATATCCATTGTGTCAGTTAGAACAAGTAGGTAGATGCTCCTTACACCTCCTGTTAAGTTGGGCAAGAGTCATGTTTCCAGAGATAATTAAGACTCACAGTTTACACACTGGACTTGTATAAAAACAGCATGATCTCTTCTTTTTTAACTTTGTTTCCTGGTAGCTTCCCTTCAAATATTATTGGTCATTATTGTTAAACACTCAGTTTATCACAGCTCATTTGAAGTGTGTAGTTCATAAGAGACAGTATAACCACTGCAAGAGATAAATCTTACTTTCTTTCAGAATATGTCATCCCTACTCTTGTAAAATGCGAGGATTGCTGTAATTGTCCCTCCATGGAGAAGTCCACTCAGAAATCTAGTGGTGTACCATGCCTTTCTGAACCCCAGGACAGAGCTGCTGGATGTATCTTTCACCATCACATTGCCCAAACTTCAAAAAATTCATAGAAAAAATTCTGTCCCTTCTGCCTGGCCTGGACTCCCTAGAGTGTCCCAAAATCTGTATCTATCATAGCTGGACTCTGCAATCCCAGTCATATTTTGACCCTTGTAGGCAGGGCTTCACTGAAAATATAACATGATCTTGAGCTACATCATCCATTCATACTTTCCTTCTCTCAGGAAGGACATAGCATTCATTCTTCTCCATCTATCTGGTTGTCTCCTCCTCTACAGACCCAAAATTCAGTGATCAGCCATAAGTGAAGGCAGAGCTGCAGAAATAACTGAGTGGTCTTACACAAAATGAGGGTCACATGAGGAAGAACTACTTTTCTGCATGAATTGTGAAAGAGTCCTTGCATTTCTCACTGCTTGTGTGCTGCCCTCATTAGCACATGACTGGCATGAATCTCTCAGTTCTTTCAAGACTGTTCCATGAGAAGTGGAGAAAAGTCTAGTGGGATTTTAGCCTTATTTTATTGATTTGGCAACAAAAATCCTAAGGGAGTAGGCTCACATAGAAACCAAACTGCAGCCAGTTTACCTGCTTATTTTGCAATTTTAGTTCATTTCTCATTAGTAATTGTATGAAACCCTAATGACCATGAAAATATAGAACGAGCTGTGTTTCACTCCACTTCAAGCTGTGCAGGTCTCTGAATTATTTCTCCTCATTAAGTAAAAAACCTTCCATTTGGTTGGCATGACAGTGACATAGGATCTCTCAACAGCTGTTTCAAAGGCTGCTGGAAACTCCAGAGCTTTCTCTATGAGAAACAAGAGTCTATACCTCCACATTATTAGGAGTTACGTGGGTAAATCCCCACTCATTGAGATAAGAGTATGCCTCATTCGGCATCAAATTAATAGCCAGCACTTTCCTAATTCACCATAGCAACAACAATATAATGGCAAAGGAGTGAGAACAGCCTGGAAAAGCAAACTGTGCATTGGGCTCAGCAGATGAAGCAGAGAAGAGCTTACATTTTACATTTGTTGTATACAGAGCTTTGCAAGTGGTCAGTTCAAGATTAGCAAAAGATAAAAGGCAAGAAGTAGTGGTGGACGAGAGTGTCCTTTACCTATGAGAAGTATACAGCATGTCCTTGCAGCTCTCCTGAGCGCTGCAGTTGCCCTCCAGATGAAACATTTAGCATTTCAGCATCCCCACTAGAAATAATACTGCAGTCTGTTAAGAGATCAATGAATTGTGCAGTCCCATATTTTCTTAAGATGTAAAATAAGAAATCAAGGAAAAAAAAAACTCAAAACATTTTACTACCTCCAAAAGCAGCCAGAGACCTGCGTAACAGAGCTCATAGTAAACTGTTGCTACAGGGTAGAATCTGTGAAGTTGATAAGCCAAAAAAAAAAAAGAGTATTACCTTACAAATGATAACAAAGCTAAGGAACAGTTAATTTCATGCTAATATGTGGGTTGGCAGTACACAGTAGATGCTGGCCAACATCTAGCCCTCTATGAAGTATCTCAGAAGACAGTATGCTTTGTTATATTCAGCTGCATGCTCCATTTTGCACGGTGTAGTAAGTACACTCTGAGGTTTTGTGCTCTCACATGGATATAATTACAGAACTTTGCTTACATCACTTCAACAAACTGAATATAAAATCTGGAAGAAAATACAGATTGCAAGCCCGTACACTTGAATGGTACCAAGCTGACACCTTGAATATTTAGTATTGAAAATATTCTACCCTCTCTGTCTCCCTTGGGAGGTGGAGGGTGGGGTGATAAACCAACCACCCTTTTTTTCCTCTATAACCAACTGCTATTTCTTGTAAAATTGTATGCCTCAAAATATCCTTTCAGAACCACTAAAATCATTGAAAGAAGGCAACATTAAGCACAAGAGTGATAAACTAATACAAAATATTAAGACACTGAACGACTCAAATCATTTCCATCACAGTGGTCTGAGATCCCTCATCATGTTCAACTAATTGGGAAGACAGGCTGCAATACAGTGACCAAAACAAATCTCTAAAAAACTAGAAGAGTGGGGGAAAAAAAAAGAAAAAAGGAAAATAAATGCAATGTTATACAGCAAACTAAATAAAACCCTAAGCAGGTAAGTGAAATACCTTAGTACTAACACGTGAGACATTTGGAAGTGGGAAAAACTGAAGATTTTTGCTTTACAGCAATCATTTTATACCTAGAACTTCCATCATTCCACATTCAGTTTATACTGAATTCCGCTGACCTTGCATACAATCAAGACGGCACCAGTGAAAGCCATTTTATCATAATAAAATAACTTCTTTATGGTCTGTGAAAACACAGTCAACATTAGATGCTCACGTCTGTTTACCTATAGCTATTCTATAACAGTAGATCATCATGCCTTGAATGGTGTGTGACATTAAATACTTCTTAAATTTTGTATGAGTATACACACTAAGCAGGCACCCAACATGCACTTATTCTGTTGACGCAGAAATAAAATACGTCCTTGGGTGTTAACGCATCAAGTATGAAGGATTCATAAAAAAAAAAAAAGGAATTCCTAGTTACTCTTTCAGTCACAGACACCGGATGAAGGATTCGGAACTTGAACTGAAGATGACTTTTCTTTTGTTTAAAGTATCTATCTATACCTTTTACACCTCATGTATAATTGCAAGTGCAATTACAATATTCCTTCTTTGTGTTTTCAACTCAAGCATGAGCAATATGTGATGATGGGTTAAACTCAGGGCTTGGGGTTTTTCTACCCTTCATCTCTAATCTCATGTGGATCCTCTTGCTTTTACTTAGAGACAGCACAACAGTGGACAGAAGTTTAAAACTTATGCACATCATAAATACCTATAACACAGTCTGTGTGGTTTTGTTTAAACTATCGTAATCTCAGAGAAGCAGGTGGCACATCTGTCCTATTGTGAATCTGACCACACTATCAGCAGGTAAACTGACTTTTTAAAGAGGACTAAAAATCTCTACAGCAATAATACATTCAAATCTTTTCCTTCTTGCAACACTTGGGAAATTTCATCACCCTCCTCTTCTCAAGGAGTATCCTAAGACTTTCAGGAAAGGAAAAAAAAAAACAAACCAACCCTCACACATTCAGAAGAGCACAGCTGAGTTAATAGCTTCCTCTTCCCAGCCTGAGCCTTTCTAAGCAGTCCTTTGAACTGGTGCCCTTTTGGATTCAAATAGTATGACTAATAATTGCCATATATGTCTCAGAATCTGCTATGCCTATTAAGCTATAGTTAGTTTTCCCTCCACCTCTTACTACATCAAACACAACAGTCACCTTTTCTTAATGATCTCATTCTACAGGCAAACTTATTTGCTTTATCTCTCACTCCTTATGTAGCCTTTAACTGAGTTACAGTAAGCACCTCAGTGGTGTTGTGGTTAGCATGCGGAACAGACATGTTTGTTCTTCTGTTCATTTAAGCTTATTGAGGCTTGTATTAAAGACCTTTTAAAGATAATTGAGAATCTCAACCTTTTTGTTTACCCAAGCCCTTGAAAATCCCATCTTCCTTTGACTTTAATCTGGTAAACCTTTGATGTTAGTTGTTAACCTGCTTGTATTTATCAACAACTCAAAATCCACATTACTACAGAGAAGCAGCAATCCTCTGCTTAGTCTGTGCATGTGCCGGAGGGGAGGGGGACAAGGGTGGAAAGGAAAGCTTTATTGAACCAATTTCCATGAACAAATCCTTTACACTTGAAGGGTTTTCTCTTACAACAGGATATTTGGACAAGCCACTGCCTAAAAAATGTGCTGTAAACATGGAGGTGTTTATAGACCACAAAATATTTACTTGCCGGCAGAAACACAGATGAAAAGATACAGTTTCAAGGAAAATAAAGGAGCTGTTTACTTTACAATTGTCTGTTTCTTACGGTTTTTGCATTTATAGACATCCCCTTGGTGAGGTCATTTGAAGTACCTTTTTTTCCCCACAGATGTTTTCACAAGTCACAGGGGCACCATAATTGCATGGCACATCCTCATCCCGTTTTGGCTGGCTGATTTGGGACATCTGGGCTTGCCCAAAAGCAGCACATAATTTCTTCTGCTGTTCCAGTGGTTCTAAGCCTTCTACAAGACACACATGTGACCTCAGCAATGGTTCACTCCCCACCCCACCAACCCAGGACCCCAACCCCACTCCCCACCCCCCACAAGCAGCCTCCAGGGCTCTCTACCCAGTAGGGCAGTGCAAGGGCTTCTCTGTGAGCCGAGACCCTGACTAGGGATTCAGATAACTGAAACTAATGCAGTGACTTTGGAGTTACATGCAATGTATCTCACATTTCACATGGAGCTGGCATGACTGAACTTCTAGCACAAAAAGGGGAAAAAATTAATGCTCTTAGCAGCGCTCAATGGTGTTCCATGAATCAGTTAAAAATGCTGATGCCAGATAGCCACAATGTTGGTACTGATGACCTGACTATTTATAGTCAAAAGAAAAGCAGCGACACACTTCCTCTGCTTTCTGTTCCAACATTTATACCTTTTAAGGGCTCATTTAGGAATGTATCCAGACAACTACTGATCCTTTACCATCAAATCACAGAATCATAGAATGGCTTTGGTTGAAAAGGACCTTAAAAATTATCTCGTTCTAATCACTCTGACATGGTCAGGGACACTTTCCACTAGATCAGGTTGCTCAAAGCCCTTTCCAGCCTGGCCTTGAACACTTCCAGAGAGCAGACATCTGCAACTTCTCTGGGCAACTTGTGCCAGTACCTCATTACCCTCACAGTAAAGAACTTCTTCCTAATATTTAATCTAAATCTACCCTCTGTCAGTTTGAAACTGTTACCCCTTGTCCTATCACTACAATCCCTGATAGAGAGTCCCTCCCCATCTTTCCTGAAGGCCCTCTTTAAGTACTGGAAAGCTGCCATCAGGTCTCCCTAGAGACATCTCTTCTCCAGGCTGAACAACCCCAACAACCCTCTCAGCCTGTCCTCACAGGGGAGGTTCTCCAGCCCCAATCATCTTTGTGGCCTCCTCTGGACCCACTCAAGCAGGTCTGTGTTTTTCTTACACTGGGGCCCTAGACCTGAGCACAGTATTCCAGGTAATTTCTTGGGGCTAAGTGCAAGTATAGAGCAAGAAGCAGCTGCGGAGCTCAACTTTGCTCGAATTCACATGGCACCTTGTTGGCAGAGTTCACATTGCTGCAGCCAAGGTAGGCCACCAAGAATAAAACCCACCAAGGGGCTGGTTGTCTAGCAAGCAAGATCAATATGACTTGTGGCTCGCTCCTTTGACATTCACCAAATCTTTTCACTTTGTGCAGAATAAAGTTACCCTGAGGGGAAACCAAAGTCAGTTCATGCTTGCCCCACACAAAGTCAGCACCCTGTGCAAAGTCTCATAGATATCACAATAACTGCAAAAAGTCCAAATAACAGCATCCAAAAAAATCCTGGAAATAATGAACAAAGGGTATCTCTGACGGACCCTAGGGAATAACACATGTGTAAATTTATGTTCATTATTATTTGTTTTACTTTTTTAAAAGTCGAGAAAGGTGATATGGGTGAAAGGGAAATGCTAATTGCAGCACTCTCAAAAAGTCCTCCTCAAGGTTCCAAAAAAAAGGAGCTAGATTCTCTTGTCAGGTTCAAAGCACCCTCGCTGTGCTGGACCAACAGAGCAGCACAGTTTGAAGTTGAAAAGAGGGATAGCGTAGCTGCTGCTCTTTGAAGAGTGGAATACAAAAAAGTAGCATTTAAGAAGCTTGGAAACGACTTTTAGAAATATACACCTTTTTTCTGGGGGAAAAAAAATGTATATTTTAAAATTATAGCAGTTTAATAGAAAAGGGGGGGAAATTGTTTTACAAAACTTCATTTCAGTCATCCATTTTCCTCGAATAGCACCTTTTTCTCCCTCATTATTCCTTCTACCCAGGAAAGAGGTTCTATGGCAGGACTGATAAAAGAGTCAGATACCTGTATTGATGGTTGTGGTTTTAAACATTGCATATACTTGGCAGTGATAAATTATTGCTTTACACATACATGCATTATAGGGTGGGTATATGAGACTGTAGAAATGTACGTACACACATATCCACACTTATACAGCATACATATACACACGCTACGTATCTATTTAAGAGACCATACATGCATATATTTATGCATACTATCTGAAGCAAATTTAGATTTTGGCAGTAGTGCATGTCTTTATCCTTATATATGCAAATAAACCCATCAGTTTAAACCTGGACAGCAGTAAACATGTATTATTTTCTTCCAGTGGTCAAAGCTTTACCGAAGATTTATGTGCAAATTTTTTCTCCTAGCTCACATCAGCTCAAGAGAAATCAAGAGCAGGCCCCATGTATTCCCCTTTACCCCTGAAAAGGGATAGCATCTCCTGTAGCCACAAACATAATGTGAAAATGCATCTAAGATTTGGGTATCTGTTAAGAGAAAACAAATTGTATAGTTCTGATTGCTACAGCTGGGAAATACTACTGCTGAATCAAACACTGTTTTTCTTTGTACCCTAGTATTTTTGGAACGTTACTGAAGACAGTCAGCGGTATCACGTCAGACCAAAAAATGCAGCCAACACAGCACCTCATCTTTCACAGTAATAACAACAAACAAATAAACAAAAAACCAACTCACAAACAACAAACAGTAAAGCAAGCACATATTTATTTTCTTGTATTCTTTGCCATAGTATCATTTGTTTTAGGGTCCCTTCCATGCATGGTTCCCAAGAGTACAGTCTGGATTGCCCTGATCTGATACCACTTCATGCTGTTTTGGATCTCACTGAACTGGATACGAACACCTCTATGTTTGCCTTGTTCAAGTTATGTTATTTCCAGTACATGTAATTGTGATACTCCCTCTATTACTGAATTTATTACTGGATAATACCCCATGTAAACTCATTAGCAACATTAATGTTCAGATGTTCAGAACTTTATGAAGTATTAGTAACAACATAAAATAGATTTGGTCTCCAGTGAAAGTATCAGGTTTCCTCAGCAAAAGTAACATATGTCCAGGCAAAAAGGGAGTTAAATGCAGTTAAAGCATTTTCTATCCTCCCCCATAAAAAGCACTGAAAATAATGGAAATTCATAGACTTACATAGAAATAGATTGGCCTTCAAAAAGTCATCTAGTTCATATCTCCTCCCAAGGTAAGATGAATTAGATATAATTTAGGTCACTGATCTATTCTTCCGTTACTGCAGCACTGTTCCTTATCATAGTTGCATTTTACGTCTTACGTAGCCTAAGTCACTAGGTATCTACAGTCAATCATACATCATTATTAAAATTAATCATCTTAATATTAAAAGAATCTATTCACCCAATTTTCCTTCTAGAGAAACTCCTTTTTAACCCTAACATAATTGTTTGTGTTCCTGGTGTTTATCTCACCATCATGCAGTTTACAGATCTTTTCTTAAATATCTTAGCATAGCTGATGCAACTTTGCACTGCAGTTTTGTGTGCATTTCCCCCTCTCAATAGTTGCTCTTTACTTTTTATACTGGCATTTGGAAATCAAGTGAGTTAGTCTGGGGTGTTGGTGAATGGAAATGAATTGTTCAAGAACAAAGCTCAAAGAAAACTGTCGATATAGGTTTTATATATATATAAAATTAAAAAGATTTTAAAAAAGAAAAAAAACACACCAAAAACCAAATAACAAACTACACTTGCAAAGTCTACGTTTTGCATCCACTGCATTTCTTTCCAGTTCTGCAGCTCCAGCCAAAGAAGAGATCAGCTTAGGTAACAGGAGCATGGTTCATTCCTCTTAGGAGCCATAAGGTGAAAAACCATAAAATATAAAGCCTGTTTCAGGTTTCTGAAGAGACTTCTTTTGTGCCATTCAGGTATGGGTTCTGCCTCTTCACAAATGAAAATCAGTTGTATTAAATTAAACAAAGACATTCCTGAGGAATCCAAGTGAAGTGTGACTAAATTCTTGTCTCTAGTACATCTCAATCACCATTAAAAATTAGACTTCCTTTAGTTGTTCTAGCAACAGAAAAAATCTTGTCCCAACATGGGGTGTTAGGTCCCACATTGGTTTTAAGGGATTCCTGAATAATGATTCTCTTTTGTACTTCCAAGCTCGTGGGGTTTTTAGTAGAACTCATTGCAGGGGGTTATTTGCCCTAGGGACAAATGTCTATTTTCCTTTCTCAACTTAAAATTCTGTTGACATGACCAAGAGCCTATCTTACTGAAAGAATGGGCATTAACTATGAGGCATTTCAATTTTCTTTTGTTAAAAAAAAAAAGCAGCAAAAGCTTTGAATCAAGAATTCAGATGATCTCCATTTAATGTTAGAATTACACCAATGCCCCTCAGGGATGAACCTAAATAAATATCAGGATCCTCGACACTGCTACTGACATTATATTACACTGAGTAATAGTTCCCTTCCTCCTTAACCCAGGGAAGTCCCAGTGCAATGTATGTGAAATATAACACTGATTAGGGACCAGGAGCATCACCACAAATTCCAGAGATTAGTGTCTGCAGATCGGATACTCAGATGGCTGGGGGGAGATGTTTTATCAGTCAATAGAAAACATATGTGACTTTGATCCCGCTGTTTCATGTCGGGCTTCTGTTTCTTTTGGCGTATATTTGCAGCATCAAATGCCGCAGTACTGACGAATGCTCAAAGACCATATGACAACACTAATGCAGCGCTAACTAAACAAATTCCAAGATGACTAGCAAGGCACTTCATACTCAATGCCCTTGCAAACCCATATACTCTGGTTTCTTGGTTCAGTTAAATGGTGATTGAGAAAAATACATGTTACTGCACTTTGAAAGCCTGCCCTGGAGTTCCTCCCATCCCTCCGTCACTGTATAAAGGTTAGGGCTGAAATGTAGCAAACAGGCATTAATAGAGATCATATTCATCTTTAGAAACGAGCAACTGCTGGCTTTGCAAAGCAGTGTTGACATTTTGCCACCCTGCTCTGCTGCCAGTAAAATTTGGTAATTTAATGAAGCAGAGATCTAACAAATGCACAAACCTCAGTGGATTATTCAGCATCAAGGTTTGCATTACAGTGTGTGAAAAAAGGATTAAAGAAGTACTTTTTAGTTATAGAAAACCCTGAGTACTGGATTAAAGAGCAATGGAGCTGGCAAGAAGGATACAGTATCTATAGTATTTAATGGTAACCTAGCTCTATCAGGCCCCTACAGCTTTAATTTCAATACAGCATTTCCTTTTTAATCCCTTGTTTGCCAGCAGTAATTCTGTTGGATTAGAGTGGCCACCAGGCTGTGGCTATTTACATAAAAATTAGGCAAATACCTTTAATAAGGAAAAAATTACATAGCTGCTGCATGTTAGAAAGGTTTCATAAGTTGAACCCCACTGCTTCTGTGAATTTTTGCTAAGTTTAAAAGATCAGGAGAACTCCCTTTCACTTGTGGCAGCCAGCAAAAACTTCCAGCCATTACCTGCCACTGTAAGAACTTCATGCTGAAAGCAGAGGGGCTTAGCAAGTGTGTCTGCACCAAGTTAACATTTTGTTGGTTATAAAACAGAGCACAGATCCTCAGCTGGCTTAAATTGCCAGCCCCATCCTAACTTCAAAGTACGAGTTCCGGTTTGTATTCACTGCGCCACAGAAATAACTGATGGGCAAGAATAGGCTTATATATCAAAAAGGTGATCCATAGCCACTAAATATTTTCCTCTACTTCATTTTAGTATTCCTGCCCTGACCATCTATCCACTCTCTTGAAGTGATTTCCCCTGTTCCTTTCTAACTTTCTGGAGTAAGAGATTGAAAAAAGCCTTCACCTGGTATCATGGGGCTGAGAGATTAAACACAATCCTCAGAAGCAGCAGCCCAGATTTGGGAATAAGAGCGAGCTAGTACTGGAGCTGTAAGTGAAGGTGGCCCCTCATTACAGACGGGCAGTCCCAGCATATCTCCTCCAGGAGATGGAAGGTAGGGAAGCACACAACAGATTGGCGAGTGTGGGGAAAACAGGCTAGGAAAGACAGAGGAGCAACTCCAGACAGTTATGAAATCAGGAATACGGAGGGAGATCAGTCAAGGATCACTAAGAAATTATAACATCTCCTCTTTAAGGTTTTGTTTTGTATCATCTAGGCAACAAAAAGAGTGCTCAGTTTGGCCAGCCTGAGCTCACCCACATCATGAGCTTGTCAGGGTTGCTGTGAGAGCAAGTGTCATGGACAAACAAATATCTCAGGACAACAGGATGCAGATCACTACTGCCAATCAAGGAAGGCATAGAAAGGCATCAGGGTATAGAAACCTCTCCTGCTCCTCTGCAACTTTTTTTTAACCTCTGCTTTTGCAAGGCAGGTGGTGACCCAGCCTGAGCTGTTCAGTCTTGGAACGAGTGGATGGATTTGCAGGAACACATTTCACTACTCTCCTTTTCTGTGCAGAGCATGCATGAGACTGGACTAGTGCAGAAAGTTGTGCCACAGAGTATGAGGGGGAGATGTTTTGTCTGTATGTATGTGCATAGGACTAAAAAACAAGGAGTTTGAGCATACAGGTATCCAGAGCACCCAGGTACTCTCTCAGGAGGTAACACTTTCACAAGGGTTCAGGAAGCCACACAATGAGTGGAGAAAGTATGTTATATAAATTGAAATGGTTTTTGTAGGACAGAGCAAGAGCAGCCGTATGGGAACATAATAAGGAGAGCACTTTATGGAGACAGAAATCTGAGCTCAAATCCGGCAGATGACAGAACTAAAACGTCATCTTTCACAACACGAGGGGGAAGCCATCCTCCCTAACCCCACCCCACCGTGACCATTTGGGAGATTACTTTTACATTGACCAAGATACTTGACAAATACAAGCAAAGTGTATTCCTATAAAAGACATTAATTTAATATTACAGTTCTGACACAAGTAAGGGTGCTATATAAAAAGCACCATTTTTATTTTCCTCAAAAATAATCTTTAAGATAAAGAGTATTTTTAAAATATAATAATACACGGCTCCTGATTCACTTCTTCCTGTTCATCAAATTTCACTGACCAGAAGATCTAATGCATTTAAAAAAACCCCAAACAAAACAAACCCTAGAACAAAGATTTCAATAACTCCAACCATGTTTCTTACTAAGTAAATATGGGCTTGTCTGTTGGTTATACTGAATAGCTGTGGTTTGTTTCTTTGAAGCAGGACAGGCCATTTCATGCTTTACTGCAAATTATCTGATTATTCCAGCAACTTAAGAAAAAGATTCTCTAAATAAAGCTTATTTCCATTCTTTCATTATGGAAAACAGATAATAAAACCATTACTGAACTGATCTGTCCTAGCTCTTTTTCTAATCCACTTCATTTTTCTTGGAACTGCTTTCTCTGGCCCTTTCTACACTATGAATAAAAATATTTTTTATTTTTTTTCTCTGTCCCAAAATAAATGCCTCTAAGAAGATAACTGCTCCCTTGAGCCTGAGAATGCAACTTCTTTCCTTCAGGAGCTGTTATGAGTAGGAATTCTTCATACACTCCTTAAGAAGTAGGGTAGTGTATCTGCTTAAAGGACATGGCTTGCTCATTCACTTCAAGCCTGGCTAGTTGTTATTGCTAGTGGGTGGTAAAACCAAGACTGTTTCTTATTTCTCTATAATTCACTTCACTCCTCCAACATCTCTAATTTGGTCCATTAAAAAAAGTCATGAAAGAGAGCAAAGTGGTTTTAATGCAAAAAGATACCCATAGACTACAAAGCGAAACCTCTGACGTTCTATCACATATCCTCAAAACACTCTGTTATAACCACCTTCACCTATCCTGTTAAGCAGACAAAATATTCCTAGCTCTAAAAGTATGATCTAGAAAAGGGAGTGGGTAAAGAAGAAATAGGATGTGAAAGTCTTTATTTGGATAAATTGAAAAGGAATTTAATTTTATAATGTTTTCTAATTTCTGTGTATCACCCTATCCTGCTCCTTACTGCACCAATTATAAGAAAGTACCTGCTTTATACTTAATGCTAATTTCATACTGACTTTACCCCCATCAGCCTTTAACCTGTGTAGACTTAACCAGGACACATTTTAATTACAGTCTCTCCGAGGAAATCAATTATTTGTCAGTTGTACAGATGGAGATTTCCATAATCAGAAGAAATTCCTCGGGCACATTTCCTCAAATGAGTCTTTACTAGCCTCAGAAAAAAAAAAAAGGAAAAAAAAACCACCAACCCTCTGTGCTTCTTCCTTAAGCACTCCTCGTTCTTCCCAGCCCTACACCAGGGTACTCCGCAGATCCTCTTCACCTCATTTGTCATAGCTGGCTCAATTCCCCAGGGCCGGATCCAAGAGATCGTGTGACTGTCCAAGCTCACAAATAGCTTAAGAAAACAGCCCTGCACTATGTACCCTTTCTTAATTTGTGCATGGTTATTATCTTAATCGATATCTTGGTAATTAAAATCCTACATGATCAATTTTCTGGCCTTCCTACAGGCCTCTCTAATTTAAAAAGCATCTCCCAGTCCCCTAACTCTACATTGATGATGGCTGTTCCAAGAATCACCAAGCTCCCTCCTCTGATTTCAGGTTCTACAGAGACTGTCCTTGGCCACGTCAGCGAATATATTTTCTAAGACTTCTCGTTACAAATTTAATAATGTCATCCACCAATATTGTCATGTCCCTGCTTGATTCTGCTTACTCGTCACTAAACACAGTATTAAGTTCCTTCTCATTCTCTTTGCTCAGTTTTGCCTCTGTTATTACAGTAATAACACAACCATTATCTCTGAAGCAATTCTACCTTCAGTCAATAATCTTAAACTCAAGCCCTGCTTCCCCCGGTGTCTATGGTGTAACACTCATTTTAAGAACACAAGATAGGTGAATAGTGCTTACTCTTGAAGACAAATTCACACTTTGATATAGTTCTGCAACCACACTGATGAGTAGAGAGTCATTCGTATAGTACTTTCCACCAAAGTCTCTGCATCTAATCATCAGAAACTATGTAATATCTGTAACTATGCAATATCTCTAAAAACTAATGTAGAGGACACCTGCCTGGGTTATTTTTTTTCAGCTGAGAACAGTATAGGACAAAGGAATATTCCACAATACATGTTTGTACATGCAATGGGTATCTCTGGATGCCATAAAATAAAATATTAATAAGCAAACTGCTATTCCAGGCTTCTGCTTCTGAATTTATCACAACTAACTGTGACTGATCCCATTCAATATCAGCAAACAAAGATGTGTTTTTCCTTTTACTCATGTTCTAAACAGAGTGTGAACTTCCTTTCAAATATCTCTGATTTTTTTTATACAATTATTGATATCAATATGTAATGCTGCAGAACTCTTTCTACTTCTCCTGACTGTCATGCCAACAGCCTCAGTCACAGAGTGAAAGTTACATTTTCAGGATGCCATTGTTCAGAGGGTCGTGTTCTGGTGAAGGGCTTCTGATCCTGATCTGATTGAAGGCAAATAGCAAAACTCTCTTTTAATTCAGTGATCCAGGACCATTCTCTCATTATACCATATTCTCTCAGTATACCAGGCAGAATTTTCCCCTTCCCCCCCAGGGCTCTTGCACTTGGGAGGTTAGAGTCTCAGCTGGTGAAAATTAACCCATGCAGCTGTACGGACAGTTGTGGACCAATTCACACCATCTGAACACTGGGTCTGAAGGCAGTGTCATACCTTAAAACAACAAAAAGGTAAGATCAGCAATAAAAAGAATAAATTATTGACTCCCTAATTAAGCAACCACATTCCTAATCAGATTTTCCCATGCAGATGCTTCAATGCATCCCTGCGCACTACAGGGGTAGAGCTAGAAGCTGCAATACCTGCTGCTGAGATTTTTCAAAGGTCCCTCAGAAAATTAGGTGCCAACATGGAGCTGTGAGAGGATTTCTGCCAGTTAATTCAATAGGCCAACAATTCTCAGCACTGTTTGTCTGTTAGCTATGTCTGCATTAAGAAATATGACACTCCACAGGGCCTGTATCTGTTTGCCTAAAGAACTAGCAAATCACAATTGTCAAATTAAAACCACAGACCACTGTGTTCTTCACACCACCGGATATTAGTGGTTCCTTTTGAAATGGCACAGTTGAGAAGTCTTTCCCCCATCAATACGTAGCTATAAGACAGCTGTGCTGATCACTTCACAAACAGCACACAGAACACCTCATTTCTGGTTCAGTACCCTCCACACTGGTCTTTCACTCACTAACCTGCACCTTCCTCTGTTTTGTTTCCCCTCCTTGTCATCAAGAACAAGATCATGAGCAAAGCTTCTCCCCCTTAAGAAATTTTCCCACTATCACGTGTATTCCCTCCTGTCCCCTACTTGTACCAGATCTTCTGTCACTCTTCAATCTCACAGCTCAGACAGCAGCTCAGGCACTTCTCACTTGAGCCTGAATATGTCCCACAAATGAAATCCTCAGCTGAACTTCCCGTCCCACCACACCTACTCAGCTTTCAGCTCACAAATAAGGCATAAACCTTATTCAGCTACCCCAAACAAGGCTTTTTGTGCCTCTACAGCCTCCAAAAGCAGAGCACTATGCAGCTGTTAACCTGAGAAGCAGTGTTATTTAGAAGTACTTGGGGAAAAAATGTACAACCTCATGCAATGAGCCTGTTGAGTCGTTCATTACTAGTTCTGCCAGAGGGTGAAGTGTCCATTCAATGAAACACCCACAGGCTAGTTCAGTATTTGCTTGCAAAACTTACCCCATATCAGCCAGGAAACTCATGTATCCAGATGAAAGCAAAAATAGTCAGTTTCAAGCTTCCAAAATGGGGTTAGATATCCAGTGTCCTAAGGATCATTATGTTCGAGTGAGGCCTTTGCTTTAAAATGATGCAGTAAAATTCCCTGTGTGTCTGTAGTGTCCACTCCCTGTCCACCTCTCCTCACTTCCCAGAATAAGAGCCCACATGTCATGGTTTAAGCCCAGCCAGCAACTAAGCACCACGAGGTCACTCCTGCCCCAGTGGGATGGGGAGAAGAGTTGAAGACAAGTAAAACTCACGGGTTGAGATAAGAGCAGTTTAATAATTGAAATAAGAATAAAATATAATAATAGTTATAATAATAATTGTAATGAAAAGGAAGATCACAAAAAAGAGAGTGAAATAAAACCCAAGACATACAAGTGATGCAGAGTGTCATTGCTCACCACCCACTGACTGATGCCGAGCCAGTCTCCAAGGAGTGGTGCACCCCTCCTGGCCAACTCACTCCAGTTTAAATACTGGGCATAATGTCATATGATAGAGAATATACCTCTGGCCAGTTTGGGTCCTCTGTCTGGGCTGTGTCTGCTCCCAACTTCATGTGCCCCTCCCACCTTCTTGCTGGCAGGGTATGAGAAGCTGAAAAATTCTTGACTTAATATAAACACTACTTGGCAACAACTAAAACACCAGTGTGTTATCAACATTATTCTCACACTAAATCCAAAACACAGCACTGTACCAGCTGCTAGGAAGAAAATTAACTCTATCCCAGACAAATCAGGACCCTAAATTTGGGGTCTGAATCACCTACAGAACCGGCCTCCAACTCTTGTTCCCACACACCTGGTAGGATACGTGGCAGCACTGAGTGCTGAGGTCAGATAGTGGAGCAGAAACTTGGCCCAGCAACTATGTGCAGCACAGAAGGGGTCTTCCAACTATTTACCCTCTATTAGCATTTTGTGAAGAGTAAATGCTAAGCAGCACCCTCATTCCTGACCTCAGCCGTAAGGTTAAAAGTAGACCGTCTAAGAAGTAACTGCTCATTTGCAATCACCATCTTTTCCAATTCAGCGTTGCTGCCTCATCTCCATAGTTCACTGCAAGGTTAAGGGAGCACTTAAAAGCAAGTTACACATTTTCTACGGGAAGCATAAAAGAGGGCTACTAGAACATTCACACTAATACAAGAGGACAGAAACCAAGGGTGGAAAGGCATCTCAGAACATCCTCCCATCCAGACCCACACACAAGGATGAGATCAAGATAGTATGTTTCTTTAATCTATCAAAATTTCCAGTGAAGCACTCTATCACATATTTATCGCTGCATATACTTCTTAAGAGGTAGTAGTGTCAAAAACCCTTCTAATATACAGCTCACTTCTGTCAAAGTAGCTTTTCCTATGTCTGCATAGCACTATTCAAGGTGTGCTATCCTAATTTACAAATCAAATTCTTTTATTTCTCCCACAGAAGAAAAAAAAAAAATAATCATGTGTCAACTGTGCATCATGTTAAGGTACCACCTTGTTTCTACAGCAGCTTCTACTGCGAAGGACTGAGGGACACATTTGCTTGAACAAATCCTTCAAGTAGAATATTGCTGGGGCCAGCTCATTTCTTGCATGATTAGAGGTGGCTGGTGCCATCAGTGTTACATTATTAACCGGAGCATTGCTTTGTCATTAGAGGGAAAAGGGAATGACATAATATTTCAGAACAAAGACCAAGCTTTTAATGTCCATCAAAACCCACTTGTTTGTCTCTTTCGTTTTCAGCTGGAGCTGTCTTTGCAGTCAGAGATTATATTTACATCTTGGATTTAAAATATATTAAAACCTAACCAAAATATCAGAGGAATTCAAAGCAGAGAAACACCTTGCAATTATTTGGCTTGGAGGCATTAGATCTGCTGACATGGCATTTCCCAACACTTTACAGCCTTTTGCTTCTGAAAGTCATTCTTTGATTTCAAATGTTTCCATTTAAAGGCAAAAGACACTTCTACAGAAAAACAAATAGGCACGTACCAGTACAAGACAAGACCCTCCCCACAAGACTGTGATTTCCATTCCAGTGTCATATTAGGAGACTTGCCACCTAAGTGATCATTAAAGACTTAAAAGCCTATATACCAGTTTGCAAATTATGTCTAAAGATAAAGTAGACCATATATTTCATTTGCATATCCTCAGTGAAGAAGGATTTTTGTTTTGCCAAACTAGAAATAGAATTTGACTGCAGGGGAAATTCAGACTTTTACCACATCAGTCACAGACTTTAAACTTTTTGGAAAGATCCTGATTCTGCCACATTTAAGGACTTTCTGAGAGGTGCCAAATGCCCATGTTCTCATTTACATGGAGAAGTGCTTGGAAGCTGAGAAGGACTCAGTACCACACAAGAAGTGAATCACATCCTTAGGTCTGCGAAAGGACCAGCTTCTCCCCTCTCCACTAGCATACGTCAAGCCATCTCTTGACCACTGAGTGAAGCCGAGTTCTCCATCCCTGCTTCAACACACATCCAGAGAACAAAATCCTGCTCTCCATAATTAAATATCCCGTTTTTGGAGGAGTGCCTATTAACAGCAGTTCAGCTCCTGGGATGATGAAATTGTTGCCTATCACACTGATGCTATCTTGCTGTTTGCTTGGATTCAGACAGACAGCTTTGTCATCAACCCTGATATGGGAATGGTGACTCCTCTCATGGCAGAAGTCATGCTTTGATGCTATGTTTGTACAGCACCTCACACAACACTCATGGTCTGCAGCTGGAGCCTCTAACCACACATCATATGTTAAATGCACAGGTTTGATTTAAATTTATTCCCTAAGTATCACACAAATCTGCTCTCTGCTTCTTACAAAACAGGAGAAATTTCGTCTCTATAGGAATTTAGTTTTACCATAGACATTTCCACAGTTCAAAAAAAATAAGACAGGTGGTCAGAAGAGGTAATGGTATTCTGAGAAGGTACGTGAACAATTGTTTAGGATAAAGAGAAGTTGTTCTACAAGACATTAATAGTCTGTGCCAAGTCTGGTGTGGATGGACTTAAATCTTCCTCACAGCAGCCTGTGTGGTGTTATGTCTTGGATTTGTGTCCAAACCATCGTTGACAATACACTAGTGCTTCAGCTATTGGTCAAAGGTGCTTGAACAGCAGCAAGACCTTCTCTGCTTCCCACTGTGCCTTCCCCAGCAAGTAGGTTAAGGATGGGCAAAAGGTTTGGAGAGGATGCAGCCGGGGCAACTGACCCAGATTGATCAATGGGATATTCCATACCATACAAAGTCATGCTCAGCTGCGTTCCCAAGTTGCCATTGCTTGGAAACCAGCTAGGTATTGGTCTGCCAGTGGTGAGTGACTGCTTTTGTATCACTTCTTTACTTCCACTCTGCCAGTGCCCCTCACTGATTAAGCTGTTTTTTTCTTGACCTCTGAGGGTTTTCTGCCCTCACTTTTGCCTTTCCAATTCTTTTCCCCATCCCATTGCAGGGGAGCTGGCGGGGAAGACACTGGTTGGGGACTAGACCTGCCAACTGGTATCGACCCATAACAGTCCTTTTTGGCACCCAACATGAGGCTCGAGATAACTACAGATTTCATCAGAATATGATAGACTGAATTTACAGCTGTTACACCTGTTTAGCTGTTGCTTGGCAAATTGCTACTTGCTGTTGCTGGTTGCAGGGTTGATATTCTTGTTCTCAACACTGGTTTGTTTGTTCCCTTACCTGTTGAGTTTCAGGACACTTTAAAGTCTGCTTTTATCTTTTGAGGCATAACCAGTGCTACGTGGGGTTAAGTGGGTAGCAATGCCCATGTAATAGCTTTGATTGGGGAACCCCAACCCCTGAGAAATCCCAGAAGAGATCATGGACTGATCAGAAGGCAAATATTTCGAAGCACCGCTGAAGGAGGTAATACATACCAAAAAGGCTCCACTTTATAATAACTTGCCAGAAAATGGGGATCAATATGCTCTGTTTACTGGTGTGTCCCATCATATTTTGGAAAACCATCAGAAGAGGAAAACTGCTCTGTAGAGTCCTAAATGACACGTCTTGAACTGCTGAAAGAAAAGGAGACTGAGTCAGTTTGCCATCTGTTTCACATCTTTTCAGAAGTGAAAGCCATCTAGCTGACTCCAGGTATTGCTGAATGAGAAAAGTGGCCAGTACTCTGTCTCAGTACTGATGCTTGGATGATGACAAGAGGTTGTGGGGGTGGCTACAGCAATATATACAGATAAACAGGCGGTGTAGAGGTAAATCTATCTGGGGTGTTGCACTGTGGTAAGGCATTGCTGCCAAGGTAGAGGTACATCATGGAGATTCTCACATATGCAAGAGCCATGCCAATGAAGAATGTCAGATAATGAGCAGGTAGACCAGGCTAACAGTTCCACTATTTGAAAAATAAAAGACAAGCAGTCAGCAAAGCTGATGCTGTTTTGAGAAGGGACATGAACAAGTGTTTAGCATAAAGAAGAGTGGTTTGAGAAGACATTGCTAGTCACATGCCAGTTGTGTAGAGAAACAGTAAAAAGGACCATCAATAATTTTGCAGTATGGAAGCAGGGAGTTAGAAAAACACTATTTCGAGACTGCCTGAACTGTTCTGCTTAAACAGAATGAAAAGAAAAAACTGCACCTCAGCCTCATGCAGGAA
>NW_010391486.1:40604-45071 GCF_000710305.1 Buceros rhinoceros silvestris | reverse complement strand
GGAGTCTTTTGGGAGTCAGGAACTATATCTACACTGAAATATTAAGAGCAACTGAGGCATCAGAAAAGCCAGCCTAGGGATAACTGCTGCCCAGGATTGGATTGTTTTGTTCTCAGCCTCGTCTCCAACAAACCTTCCCAGTTTGCCTACAAGAGACCTTGAGGTAAGCACACTTGAGCTCTCCTCAAGAACACTTCAGAGAACTCTATGTTGAGCAAACAGTTGCACATCCATGATCAATACGAACGTTAGATGAGTTGGGGCTTGAGAATTCAGACTCTCCCAGTACGGTCAATGTCAGCAGCACACAGCTGCCAGGCTGAGTTCTGTGTTTAACTGGAAGCTCTCAGTTTAAGGGCATACCTGAAAACCCAAGAAAATCACTTCGTCCCAATTAGATAGTGAAGTTCGAGTCAGGTATCATTTAATATTAACATTTTATATTCCTATATATACACAGTGTAAATTTGTTAGCCATTTATCACATTATTCACACAATGTGGGGGTTTTGTCCATTTTTTTGTCTTCCTATTTTTGTATGTAGCCAATTAACTAGAAATACCATTTGTGGTTCTCACCTGGTTAGGTGAGGCTGGTTGTTTTGAATCAAAGTATGCTTAAAAGAAGAAGAAGAAAAAAAAAGTGAGCACATTCTCCTCCACATGCCAGGACAGTGCCCTTTTCTTTCTCCCCATAGACAATTTTATTTTCAGGCCAGCATAATCCCTTAAAGCAAGAGTTAATTTGGAATTAAATGAAGTTTTAGAGATCCCATACCTCAAATTAAAAATATGCTAAGTATTTAGAAATAATTCCTGACAGTATGGAAGAGGTGCTGCTGTAGACAAGATGCAGTTTCCTGAAGAAACACGGGAACCGGATGGAGGAAATATTCTGAATTCCCGAATTGGAAGGGACGTATTGGAAGCTGGCTTTCAGATGCCTGAACTTCATATGCAAATTCATCTGAAAACAGCCTAATAGCAAATGGATGCAGAAGAAAAAAAATAAATGAAGTGACTCACAACATGCTACGTTCTTTTCCAAAATTATTTAAGCATTTAGCTACTAACTGCCTTTCAGTGAGGGCATTTCTATCTTCTGATTTGTGCATTGTAATGATCTATTATTTAAATTTTTTTAAAATATCCATTAGTGCTGCAGAAACAATCAAGCTAAGACTGTGTAAATAATCACACATATTACAGAGTTCAATTTCAGTTAGTCACTTAGAGCTGTAGATAGTTCTGGATTTGATATATTTGAATCAACTACTAATTTACAGAACCATTACAGCTAGTGGTAATAGAGAAAAAATAATCCACCAGTCTGAACCTCAGATGCCAAGATATAGTTACAAGGTTAATCAATATTTTAAATTGTATGTACATATTGATTTTGCTTGAGTAGTACGTAGAGTCAATACAGAAATTATTGTAATAACACACAAACCCTTGAAATGAGGCTTTTACAGCTATTTCTCATACTGAAACTGTTTTAAAATTCTTCAGCATGTCAAAGGAAGTTTAAACAAAAAATAAACAAAACCCCTCTTTCTCTCTTTTCCTCGCTCTACCTCTTCCTCGCTCTTTAGCTGCAGTTCTCAAAATACAACAGTTTTTGCCAGCTCTGCAAATTCAGGTGAGTAGCACCAATACACTGGGAAAAAGGACAGGCACACTGCATGCATAGCTATTGTTAAACAAATAATGAGCATTGTTCATTTCAGCTTCATTCAAAACACAGAACATCTCACTGGCCCTTGCACATGGAAATGAACAGAAATGAAAGGGATTTGATCCTTTATAATACTTTTGGGGTTTCTGCCAAGCATGCAGATTCCAGACGTAAAAGTGTGTCATAAAAATGCTACTTCACTTTTTTTCACCTCAGATTATCTACAGTTATTCTTTCTATATAAATATGACTCTTGTGTTTCATACTCTGTAAATTCTGAGATAGGATGATTATTGTTAACGATACAAACAGAAAGACCTTACCCCTTACTGAAGCTCTTCAAGGCAGCTTGCCTTCTTGCATCAATGCAGAAACTGGTGTCAATGTACACACCCGACATCCTCTCCTCTTGCTATGACTAGTTTTTAGCAAAGAGACATCTAATCGTAAAGATACTCAAAGCTTATCACATTTAGTTCGGTCATACCACAAGTTTGATAGGTTCTTATTTTGATATTATCAGTCTGATTTAGTTTGGAAAGACAAACAAACAAAAAACCCACCCAGAAATCAGTGATTCTTTGTCTGAGATTTTATTAAAGAAACACCCTGCTGTACAGAGCTGTCCACGTACTGCTTAGAGAAAACCTATCTTTGTGGCTGACAAGAGAAGGAGCAGGTACACTCAAATAGCGAGCCCAGAAGCAGTAGTTAAACTCTCAGTCTAGACCTTGGAGAACTAGGTTCAAGCCCCTACTTCACCACAAGCTTCTGTATGGTAGGCATTTCACCCAGCCTTACAAAAGCAAGACTTAAGAGAAACATTTGAAACCTTCAGCTGGCATCCTGAACAGTCCACTCCTCCCCTTCTGTGGTCCCCTCCCACAGACACACCATCCAGTGGAGAAGAATGCTCAGGCCAGAGCAGGGAGATGTGGACATCAGTTCCTACTTACATAAAAATGGTTTTGTATGCTGTATTAGCCATAACAGAGAGAAATCACAACCCACATCTAATCAATTAGCTAGTGTCTTGCTTTTTTTTTCCCCTCTCCCCAACAGCAAAACATTTCAACAGAAGACATGGATAGCTCCCCAAAGTCAAACAATTTGGATTTTTGTAGCTAAGAGCCTTCTGGGACATGAGGTTTTGAATCCTCTCCAGCAAGGAAGTTACATCTCTCACTTGTTACCTACAAACACTGAACAGTTAGAATAGGGAAGAGGATTCTTTCACCATCACCACTTCCTCTCTCTCTTCTTTTTTCCTCATCCAGCAGCAATATGAGTGAGAAGCACACTCCTTCAGCTGGGAAAGGACAGAGGACAAGCAGAAGAGGAGAAGTTCCATACACCAAGCGTCCCAACTTAGAGCCCGTCAGAGATTTCAGGAACAATCTTTGCCCATGCACTTCTTGTTGCTACCTGTAAGCAACTCACTTCTGCATACACTGAGGGGTTTTTGGATGCCATTAGAAAGACCCAACCTATCACGCACCTTGTACAGATTATATAAGCCTAACAGATTTCTAGTATCCATTGTAGGTACTCAACATCTAAAGGCAAGGCAATGTATTGTCTTACTTCAAAGCACCTAAATATTCTGCTGATTCTAACTCTTCTGATTAGAGTTCTAATCTCTGCTGACCTCTAACATCCATAGACAATGTCAAACTTGTTATGTGCTACTGTATTAGTGTCATACTAATGCCATGCACAGAAACATTTTCAAGACTACGCGGTATTTAGACACTGTAGTAACACAGGGCACACACAAATTCTTTACAAGGACTGAGAATGGAAAACAGGGCAAACTCTACACCTTCAAGATTTTATCTAGCATGAAGTTCATTTGTGCAGACAGTCTGACTCATGTACTTTGAGCAACACTTTAGAGACACCTATTCAGGAAAAGACACTTAGTCAAAACAAAATCAGTACCAAAACCCGACATGGTTTGTAGCGTGACTTGCTTTTATGCATGGCTTCATTATTTGGAGGTTCTCTCCTCTCCTTTTCCTCATCAAGAAAACATAGACAACAACAATAACAAATTTTGGCCTGTACTCCTGGGCCGGGTCTGAACTGTGCTTTTGGTAACTCGGGGGAGGCTTCAAAGCCATCTGCATGAGTCATGAGCGAACAGGTCACCTGGGCCACAGCTCTTCCCTTGTCACGTACCTTGTGAAGACAGAGGAGTCAGTTACACAAAAGCATACGCCACTAGAAATTCAAGCTGGATTTAAGTTGCTCTGCACTGCTGAAGCAGCGCAAAGCTGCCTTTAGAGATTTGTGAATGTAGCTTCTTATTGTTACACCTCAGCTTTCAATAAATTCTCCTCTAGGGAATATATGCTTTCCTTCTACAGTTTCTATTGTTTCAATTATTTTTTTGCTATCTGTGCCACATTATTTATTAGCATCTTGCACTTTCTCTTATCAAATTAGCAAAAGCATCTCACAGAATAAGGTGAGGAGAACAAGTCACACAATATAAGTAGCACAAAACCAAACCTGCACTTCTCAGGAGGAGCTTTTGTGCTCTCTGATCATTAAGGAATGAATCCCCGAAAGCACCTGGGCATAAAGGCCAGCTGGTACCACTTAGTTCCTACTTAAATCAAGTATCCAAAGGGTGCAGAGACCTCACACACACTGGGGGAATTTCCAGTAGTGTTTGGTTTTAGTACTTTTAACTCAGTTCAATGGTAACCTAGCAGTCGCAGGCTAAGGATAAAGTTTTTATTAGCACAAAATGTACGAAGTTCCCTTTTTCTTTTTACTCTTTCC
>NW_010391486.1:31046-40536 GCF_000710305.1 Buceros rhinoceros silvestris | reverse complement strand
TCTTTCCCCCCTCCCCCCAAAATAAAAAAATACTTATCATCATTCATCTGCAGTATCACAGCATTAACAACTAATTGGAAATGACAGCTCTTTCATGTCATCCTGGGATTGGTCTGTTTGTTTTTAAACCAGTAACAGCTAATATGGCCACATAGTTCTTACAAGAACTCTTTAATGTTAACGTAATTTTTATTCTTACTTTTGTTTGACTCCTACTGCTGTTCTCCTTTTTGCCTTATTACAGCTTTCCTCACTTTTATTTTAACTCAAATACTAGCTTTATCTTGATGACATTGAGGTGTTTTGATTAGATCCTCGACTGGTATAAATTGACGTAATTCCATAACTCTTTGGGCTTCTCTAGGTTTACCTCCACTGTCCGTGCCTTTGTGTGTTACAATCCAGACAAAAATAAACTAGTGCACTAGGTTCACTTTATCAGACAAATAAACTGTCAATGTCATGATTTATCCTGAATAGCAGATGTTTTCTAAAAGAAGTTCTCTTTAAAATGAGGGGGTTAAAAATGACCTAATATACTGCAGCAAAAATACTGAAGGCAATCAGTAAGACTGTTATTATTTCTTGAGATGGATGGAAATCTGCTATTTCCTACTTTCCCTTCCAATATCCTGAAAAATAATGATGTGATTTAAGAACATAAAGCTTGCAGCTCAATTGTGGCAATTTATGTTCCTGTAAACTTGATGTAAGCCTGAGCAGCCCAATTTTTTTACAGCATATTGTAAAGGATGGTGTCTCAAAGGTCATAGCAATTTCTACAATTTTACTTCCACTGTCTTTTTTCTTTTTTTTAAGTTTTTCACAGGAAGGTGTTGAGATTTACCTCTGACATAACCTACTTCTCTGAAAACTTTAACTGTATGTAAAGAATGGAAGGATTGCTCAATGAATGGTTTCTTTTCTGGGTAATGCAATTGAAAGACAAACCTCACATCATAAGGAGGTATAATGTACCCACAAACACTTTTCAATTCCAAAGTGGGAATGGTAAGCAACCTCTTGCTCTAACCTTTTCTCTCTTCACTGAATGTAATGTTTTCAGATTCTGTTGAGGAGTGTGTCTAATTCATTTTTCCGGCTTAGTGAGACTCACCCCCAGTCATTTCCTATTTGCTCTCTTGCTGTGAGTGGAGTCACATTCCCAGTGAGAAGTCAGCTCAGTTCCAGTGATTATCTCTGCTGTATGAGCATGCCTGGACCCAGGCAATGGCCTGAGCGGATGCCTGCTCACGCTGAGAACATAGTTTAACAGTATGTTAATAAACACACGGGGAATGTGTTAGGCAAACAAAGGCACACAGCCCCAAGGCAAATCCCTTCGCCTCCAATGATGCAAAAAAGAGTAATACATTTTGGGGGATCAAGGGAATAGTACTGCATTGAAGAAGCAGCCTCATTGTAAACGCATCTAGATTTACAGTGCAGAGATAAACGCACTGTCTACCTTTTGCCCTTCTTTTGAATATCATTAGAGTTAGTATAAAGAGGAGTTATACAGATTAAATACGGCTAGGTCTGTTCTCACTTCATGATGAAACAGTTATCACAAAGCAACATACCTTCAGCTGGCTAATAGTAAGTTCCACTAAAGTCTTTGAAAGGTATGTAAGTTTGCATGAATGAGAGAACCATAGCTGGTTTTGCTTTTTCATAAAAAAAAACAACCCAAAACACCAACCAAACAAAAAAACTCATTAAAGTAATAATATGTGGCTTTTGGAACTAACAAGATTTTTAAAATAATAATTCTATTTCCCAGTAGTAAATAATACATTTAGGAGCCTAGGGTGAATTAAACAACTTGTATTTTTCAGTCTAGAACTGTATCACTTACAAGCTGGTCAAATCGTATCAAATTAAAAAAAAAATCCCATAGCGTTTTAACATAATTTATAGCTCCATGAGGTAAATAGGATGTTGCCGTCTGTTTGGTACTTTAATCAGATTCTAGGGGCACAATTTTGCGTGGGAGTGGCTGTAAATATGCTCTTGCATTTCCAGCTCATGAAGGCAGTTACAATGCACATATTAAGGACAAGGTTGACAGCCAAATGTGAGATGCAGAATGCTCTAACACTGATGAAATTGCATATCTCTAAGGGTGTGATTAATCCCATCTAACTTCGTCTGTTCAGGAAACTAACCTAAGGTCCCTCTGTAGTTGACAGTGACAGTTAAATAACTCCAGTGGGGAATTCTTCCTATCTGCTTTGGACATCGATGCTTGTCTACTAACAGTCTGTCCGATACACTCCACTGACTTGCAGAGCATGCCTAGATGGGATATTAGATTAGACATCTAAATTTCAGACAACAGAAGTTATCAATCCTAACCCTGTGCTGCAGGCTGTCTGCACTGCAGATAAAGTCAACTACAAGGGTTTTTTTTTATGAAAGCCCGAGCTGGGAACTGACCTGAGCTGGGGTACCATGAGGAGTTGGAGCCATGGCAGCAGAAGTTTCACTGAAATTGCTTGCCTGGACACCTCAGTGGGGCTCCTGGCCAGCCTGCTCAGGGACAGCAGCCACAGTCTCTGTGCTGATCTAACAGCTCAGGAGATTCAGGCTCCCTCATCACCTTCTGCTCCCGGCTGATTCAGCATGATCCTTTTCACTGCTCCCTGTGCTGAGACAGCATGCTCAACAAACCCAGGACAAAAGAAAAAAAGAAAAAGGTGTAAGGAAGGAAAAGGGAGGAATATTTTTCAACTGTGCTTAGTAAGGAATTGAGGCAGAAGACGACCCAGCACATGACCCCCATGGTGCAGGACTAAAGGAAAGAAAAGCAGGAAGAGGTGAAGAAGGAGGTCCTTGGCAGTGCTGAGCTATTCAAGCCACTCAGTTTGTTTGGCTGCATGGTCTGAGCAAACCGGAGTTCTGTGTTACCCTGCACATCTCACTATTGGTATTGAGACAAGCTGGTTCAAAGGTAAACTCAAGTAAGACTAAACACAATGCAACCAGTTCTATCAGATATAGATAGATATCAAGAAAACAGGTTTGATCCAAGCTACAAATGGAAACCTAAGATTTTGGTATTGGACCAACTGCTCTAACCCCACCTTTTCCTCTCAGCATGCTACAGAATAGTGAGTTCACAGTTCTGCCTAAGGACTGGGCTGGGGAGGGTAGGTCAAGCAGGATGAAGCTCTATGGAGCCCCATGTATTGCAATGTGCACACCGTAACTGACGATGGAAATTAAAATGTTCCATCTCTTGGTGATGGGAAGGAAAATAGCTGGGCACTGCAGCACTCGGTCATGTCATTATGAAATCCCAGTTTATTCAGCCTCCTTGGTCTACCAGTAGCAGGGAACTATGGAAAAGAATGTCCTTCATGGGCTGTGTATACAAGAAAGCAACATGACAGATAGATAAATCCAGATACTTGAGCAAAGTATGCTTGCTGCCTGCAGGGCACAATGACAAGGAGAAAATTATAGTCTGTATTGGGTTTTGCTGGAACATAAAATCCACAGATTTTATGCCCTCATGCTCCAGTTTGCTCTCCTTGACTGACAAAGTGCACCGACACATTGGTACCAATTTACACATCTTTTTGTATAGAGGGATCCAATGCTGCATGGCATGTGTTTCCTACTAAGGCACTTCCCAACCACACCTGCAGTGCTGTAGCCCAGCTAACAATCGCTGACTGACTGACACTAAAACGCTGGTCTGTGATTGTTCTTCCCCCTTCATTGATACACTGATATTTGCAGCAGTAACCATCACCTAGCATTGTACAAAAACACAGTTCAAAAGGTTACATATACTGCATGGCTGGTTCAATTTACATTCAGGCTTTGAAACCTCCCCTCCTTCCTCTAATTTGAGGTAGAAAACAGGGTCTTATAGTGTTGGGTGGACAAAAGCTGAGATTCTGTTATGAGCCTCAGGGAAGTCAAGGCATCAAACTCACCACCTTGGCTAAGCGGCATTTAGTCAAAATATTGATGATAATAATGAACAGAGGAACAACAGCTTAGCAATGCCCCTTTCACAATCCTGACCTCGGAGCTCACATTTCTCCTAGTATAAGCCAGCTGGGCTACTGGGGAAGCATGGCCTCACTGGAGGCTATATTGCCTGACTTCCCTCAGCATTACTGCTCTGGATCCATTGTCTACTGCCCCACAACCAGATCTTGAGAGGATAGGTATGGGGCAGCACTTCAAAAACAGCCCAGGGCAAATTCTTCAGTGACTGGTACTGGGGCTCACACAACCCCTGAAAGCTCCTGCTGCAGCACTAGAGGCAATGGTAGGAGCATCTCTCCAAGTCTTGGATAGCTTGAGGCAGGGAACATTGCATTGCATTATAAGCACTTGGCCCGCCTTCCTGCTGTGTGATATGTTTGGCCATACTCGCTAGGACAATCTGCGTGGGAACCAACTCCCAGGTTATCCTCTGACACTGCTGCCAACTTCTGTGTAGCTCAAATGACACTTTTCAAGGATGCTAGAGAGTGAGCAGAACAAGCATGTTTTATATTTGACCTGTGTCCTTGCATAGTAATAATATATTAGTGATTATACATGACAGTTACATAACATCCTCCACCTGAACTGCTTCATTACTCTGTGGAAAAAAAGGAATAGCCTCTATCCCTACATTATTAACGGGGAAAGTAAGGCAAGATACGCTGACTGTAGTGACAGGGCATAGCTCGTGAGCATGCCAAGCAACAAGACCCACAGACAACTCTTCATTTCTTCCATCCCACCTTGCTTTGATGATCCTCCTCAAAATCGTCCCACCACCTCTTTTACCTTGTTTTCCCAGTAAAATTTTCCCACATTTACATTGTTATTAATCACTCTTATTTTCTTTCTGAACTGCAAAGGTCTCAGCTAGTATCTCCCAAAGAGGACTCCTTCCTCGGCTTCAGGAGACTTGTTTCTCTGAGTAAATGTATCAACCCTCCATTATGCCTTCTCCACAGGGTTGGGGTACTCTTTTGCTGATGCTCAAGACAGAAAGAAATGACTGACAAAGCACAAGACAGCAGGGGCTGGATGTCTCTTCCCACCTGGAAGGACTTTTCTCTCCGAGTTGGTCTCAAAGGGACAGACAGAAAAAATGAGTATGGGGAGTAACAAAAAAAGAGGAAAATAAGGAATCATTGGCAGTGCCCCAAACTGTCTCACTTACCTGATAGACCTACCAGGGAAATCTTGGAATATGAGGAATAATTTCTGTCTGGTAGAACAACAGGATGACAGAAGACCCTATGCAAATTTACAGGGCAGCCAAGAAAGCATTAGCTTCCCAACTAACACAGGTCAGCATGGGACATACTACCACAGCACATGACTCATGTCTGGATGCACAATGGTTCTTCTAAGACTATTGTGCACAAGCCAAAGCATCAGGCACACTAGCACAGGTCTCACTAGAATGACAGTCCAAGCATGCATTAACCTGGGTGCCTGAAGTCTGAATATTACTGTAGGCAGCCAAATAATTTGGCTTATTACCATAGTGAAAGCTCTCAGAATTCTACCCTTCATTTTTTTTTATACTGGAAAAAGTAAGAATCAGGACATATGCTCTGCAGGGCTTAGAGTACATATAGATGAGGTTGCTAAAAACTTCCTTAAATTGAAATCACCTGCTTTCTTTAGTATAATTCAGATGGAAATACACAAAGCAGAAATTCCATTGTTTTGAATGAAGAATGATACTCACTTTTGCAAAGAATCCCCTAAGTGCAGCCTCATATGCAGCCTTTTCCTCCTCTCAAAGTAGTCCCCGCAATAAGATTTCTGCTTGTCAAAGAGGCACAGTAGAGTTCAAGCTCTCTTGCACTCAGAGCAGATCAGCCAGTATCTTCAGCTTACTTGTTATTTGTGTTTTATTTGCAAAGGACAGCATCTGGTACTTAATCTCCAGAGTAGAAGGAACCATTTACACAGATCTGAGATCACGTTGTGACAGGTGCCAAAGAGTCATTTCCAGAGCTTTGTGAGCTGACCATATGCTACGTTTCCCCAGTTGAAATAAAGGCATTCAGCCATCATATAATTCATCAGCACTATAGGATAAATCGATAAATAAGTGATAAAATTACACTATATATGTCTGTATATTTATGTTTCAAACAAACTATCCAAAACCAGCACACAGTATAACGACTACGCAAAAACTATGGTCCAGGGTTTAACTCCAGAAACATGCAAACATTAGGTTGAATTTGTAGTTTTGCAGTGCAATGCATCAAACAAAGAAGGCGTACTCCAATATCACTTCTTTCCCATAGTCTATGTAGAACTCATAAAAGCCTGAAACCATATTTATAGAGAAGTCTCTAGCAAGATGTGATTAAAACATGGAGGACAATGGGAATAATTCATTGAATATTCAGTGGAAATAATAATTAAATCAGTAAATTATTCAGTAATCAAAGTGCTTTTTCAGTCTAACATTAACTAAGTTCATGTCCCAAAACTGAACTACCAGAAAGAGAGGAAGAGGAGTCTGGATGCTACAGTTTTTCTTGTGGGAAGTGATGAGTAGGACTGTACAAGAAACAGTTATGAAGTTTCCCTCATCATCAGTTTTGCCAAAAAATTCTGAACGGAGCTGAGGTACAGAAATTGTACGCAGGTCTCATTTTTTCCTAAGCAGCAGATGGTCCTGGGGTCTGACCTCAGCCATCCATTTCCCTTAATAAAGGGGAAAACAGATATATCCATATGTTGCTCTCCTGATCACAAAAATCCCTCAATAGTATAAAGGGTGATATATGGGCATCTATATTTATGACTTTTTCAGAGGCACTGCCTGATACAGGAAACTTTTCTACATATTTTTAGAAGAACCAGAGAAAGAAGGGAAAGTATTTAGGGGTCTCCAGGGCAAGAAAAACAAATCTTGCCTCTCAAGATTGATGCTACACAAATGGTATCTCATAAACTTTGTAATCTCTAGCTCTAATTCCAAAGACTGAGGTAAACTGGAAGAATCCTTTGAACCATGGGTGGCCAGTGACAGTGGGAGGGAGAGGATAAGGAGTGGTTCAGACCCTCCAAGCAAGCCTGTGGGAGTTTATCCAGAGCCCTTACTACAAAAAGCCTTTTCAGGACCTGGACTGTGTAACTATCATAAGCTTAGCACTGATGGGTTCAGCCATCATTAATTTCCAGCCATTTGGGAATGGGTGATTATTTGACAGTAAGATGTTATATGAGAGAGGTGCGATTATAATGTGGAGAGAGCTGCTATTCTTGTACTGCAGCAGAGAGCTAATACAATGGCACAGCAGTGTGACTGTGGTGAAATTCACGGGGGAACAGACTCCTTCCCAGGGCTCAAATTATCAGCACATTTTCATTGCTGCCTCCAGAAAGAGACAAGTAGTGCTGTCAGATGCTGTTGAGTTGAGAGTTTTTAAAAAGAGATGGAAGTATATGCATTAAAGAAACCAATATTTACACAAGGACAATCCTCTCATGAAATATAAATGCTGGAATTCTGCTAGTTACAGTCCTTATTTCGAGATTTTACATGAGGGCAGTAAACTGAAGAGGATGCAGTGCTCCCTGCCCACTCACCATTTTGATTATCATGTATGAATTTTAAAGAGGTTGGGTAAAATCCAATCAAAGCTGCATTCATAGATGCTTGTACTTGGTACTGCTGTCCTTTGTACGCTCATCCCTAGTCCGAGCAAATTAACTCCAATTCAGGCTACAGTTCCTGAAAGGGAATGTGACTTTAATGAAATAAAAGGCTCATCATGCCAAGCCCAGGTTGAGAATAACACCCTATCCTGTTGCCATTACAGACAGAGACAGAAATATATCAAAGTCGCCTAGACACTTAAAAGAGAATGGGAAATAAAAGGGATGTGTCCAAGCAGTGCTGGTGGCAGGTGTCGGAAAGCGAACATCAGCAGGATCAAATAGGAGAACTTTTCTCTGTTGCTTCTTGAAAGGAAATAAAAAACCCAAGACCCATAGATTTTTATTAAATACAAAAGAAAATTAGATTAAGGTAACACTAAAGGAAGAGCCTGGGGTTCCTACACCATGGCCTTGCAGAGCTTGGCTTATTTGCCTCCCAGGACACAGTAAAAAAACAGAGAATTTGGCATCAAGTCTTTGCTAGCATTTCCCCATGGACTGCCTGAAAGAGCTTCTGGGTGGGCTGGGAGATATGTCAAAGCAGTTCAAGGTGCAAGGGGTGCTTTTTATTTCCCCCACCTTGCTACAACCGTTTTGTGATGCCCTGCTGAAGAGCAGATATTTATACACCGAGGAGGTTAGGAGTTCACAACACCTGGGCTAGATTTGACTAAGAAGAAAGTTAATCTTCTATGGTGTCTGGTACGTTGTTCTAGTCCCTGCTCTGGAGGGACTTAAGTTAGCTTCCATAGTTAATGAACTAAACTAGTGCTCAGGAGAACTGGGTTCATTTCCCAGCTCTGTCGTACGTGTTCCACCTGACTTTAGTCAAATCACTTTGGTCACTTGTACATCGCACAATAACTGGGCTAGTACTGCCTAGAGCAGAAGCCATCAGTGTGCATAGAGCACTGAGCCTAGGACCAGAAGTGATTCACCCATGTAGCACTAGGTGAAATTATCAGTTTGGTCCAGTGTCAGCTTGGAAATCCCTGCATTGTACTCCACCGATCCATAGAAATATGTCTGTACTTCTCTAACAAGTGATCAAGCTGGTACCATTTATTGCATTCAATAACGTTGCCTGGTTGCATATCCTCCTATGAGCTCCTCTGTTCGGCTGCTTCCTAACTTTACCCAATCTAACTTGTTTGGCAGAATTTCTACTTGCCTATTATCAGTGCAGTTTTTTATATATTTTCCTGGAAAATCTCAGGCAATGCATTTCAGCCATTTCCATGAAAAAGACTAATGAGAAAATACTTTACCCTCTTCTTGACAATCCCGTGATTGGAGTGCTCTCCTGCAACTGAGCATTAGGCAAAGACCAGAAATTCGTCTGGAGAGAAAAAGGAATGAATCAGGGTTGTGCCTTTTACCCTATATGAAAATTTGTCCAAACACAGCCAAGTTAAAAGCCTTTGAATAATTGCTGTTTGTGCATATCTATGATAGGCAGCTTTGGTTTTAGCAGCTGAAATCCCCAAAGAGCCTTCAGAGGATATGCTGGAGATTTTCACAGCTCCCGTGCTTGAGGAAGCAGCGCCTGTACTCCTGAGCAGAGAACAAGGGTGTGTGTTCCAGCCGAGGGGTACAGGTATGGTTTTCCCCTGTGAGCACTGCTTTGATTCAGCCTTTGGTACTAAAACCACACTGGATTGTCTTTCCCATGTTGTTGGTGTCCCTTCTGCTGGCATCCAAGCAGCATGGGGGATATTGCTGTCCCATCAGAAGGTGGGGGAGAGGGAGAGAAAGAAAGGAGACAAATCTGACATGGATTTGGCTCGGGATGAAAGAGGATACAGAAGTGGAAGAAGGTGAAAAAGATGGAAAGAGT
>NW_010391486.1:28117-30964 GCF_000710305.1 Buceros rhinoceros silvestris | reverse complement strand
AAGAGTGGAAGAGATGAAATAGGAGCAGTACTTCATGGTGAGTGGTGCAAAGGAGAACTAAACTGACATTATATTACCGTGTTCATTTTACAAACATACAGATGCAAATGCTTATCCCACATATAAAATGTTTAAATGCTGACACTTCCTAATGATTGAGTTTTCTTCATCTATTGAGTGTTCTTCATGGGTTTAATAAAAAACCTTTTAGTATAATTTTGCTTGTACACTCTCCCAAATTTATCTAAAAATAAAGACAACAAAACGTACTCAGACACAGATTTTATTATTTGGCTTCTTCCAAGAACATATGCAGGTCATCAGCAGAGTTCAAAGCCTTACTGCCAACACAGATTTTGCCACTGAGCTAACAGAGCGGCTGTTTGCATTAATAGATTGCTGTTCTCCTTGCAGACAGATGCTGAAGGAGGGTGCAACACCCCATTCTGGCAGATGGTTCCAAAGCAGAGCAGTGACATTCAAGGATCTTGGACTCAAGATATCTGCTCATAAGCTATCCAGCTCAGGAAGGAAGTGTCTGAGCTGTACTCACACACAACTACTACTCATAAGCTTGTTTTCTTTTCTCAGGAAAGTAATCAACAAAAGCCTGTTTGTGCCTTTTCCTTGCCCTTGACTTCTCACCCAGTCATGTACTCAGATTTCTCACTCCTCTCTCAATCTTCTTGTCTTCTTGTCATCAAGTCTTCATCTCACTGGATGCGCAGCCTCATGTCCCCTCTGGTTTCCAGACCCAGAGCCTTGTTGCTCTTCCTGCATTCAGCCTCCCCATTCCCAGACTATTCCCTTGCCTCCACTGCCCAGTGCCGTACATGCTCTCCATGAGGCCTTCCACCTTCAACTTCTTTTAGTCTCATGATTCACCTTTTTCCTGCACCCCCTTAGTCAGATCTGTCGTCTCTTCTGCCTAACCTTCTTCTCTCAGCTCTACCAGATCTGTGTCCTGCTCTCCCAATCCATGCAGCTTTGTCTTCCTCTTCCATGCCCAGGCATTCTTCACCATCCAGAGCCCCAGTCACAATTTTCTAGCCTCAGCCCAGCCTCACTTTTTTTTTTGCCCACCTCCCCTCCACCAGCTTTCCGACTAGTTTACACACACCACAGTTTTCACAGCTTTGTAAAAGGGACAGATTTCAATGTCTTGCTAAAAACACAGTGGATCAGTGGATGTCATGCCTGACACAAACCTTATATCCCCAGTGAATTTCAAAGCTTGAAGTCTTTGAGCATTCTAAAACTTCCTTAGCATGGTCTAAACAAAATGTTTCTAGCAAGCTCCTTTCTTGAAACCAGATGAGCCATCTCAATGCTACAAAGATTTGGCCTCTTGCTAAAAGACAATAAACAGAAGTCATTGCAATACTCAGTGACTGCTACTAAATGACAGACCCGGGAAAGGGTTGGTCAACCCTAAACTGAGTAATGCCATCAAACATGCTTACACTAAAAGCTGCTGCAGATAGAGTGGTAGAGTGTAAGATAAACTACACTGAAGTGAATATGAAAACCAATATGAAAGCCTTTCGTTTTAAGTGCACTTTGAATGTCGGTCGAGGAGAATAGGTCACATCAGAGTGGTCTAAATTGTCCCTGTAACCACTGTGCTTTGTCAATTCCTACTGAATGGCTTGAAGACCAGGCAATAACATACAGCTAATCCCTTCAGTGAACTGCAATAGTTATTTAGCTGATGTGATTCACGCAATTCATGTAATCTATTTGGCCAGTCATCATTTAGCACCATCCTAAAACTGCAAATAGCTATATGTTAAAAAATTTTAAAGAAAGGAACTTCTGTTTAAGGGCTGGATATAAAAAATTCTGCTGAAAAATAATAGTCTAGCAATAAAAATATCTTTTAACAACATAGAAAAGAATCACTAAATATGCGATGTTTCAAATGAGTCACTCAGATCCATTATTAATTGCACTAACTTCAGCTACTTAGTGGTTTTGATTGCTTTCGATATTGTTTATTTTATAATGTTTTAATTATTCTTGTTTATTTATTACAGTAATTGCATTTTAATTGTCTTTGGAGCAGCAACCTGATTGCCTTGGCAGGGAGGCACTAAATAAATAAAATTATTATTATTAAACATAACCGATGATAATAGTTTTTCACTGTGCATTGTTAGCAATGTGGAAAGAAAAAAGTATATATATATTGTCTGTAATAGAAAACAGAAATCAGAACCTCAAGGTTATGTATCCAACTCTGCCACTGATTATATCTGTGACTTAGAAAAGTCACTTAGCCTCCCTCTTATCTCCATTTATTCATCTGTGAAAGGATTATCATAACACTGTCCAATCTCCCAGGATTAGTATGAGAATTAGCTAATGTCTTTAAAGCATTTTGATCTCCTCAAACGAAAAGTGAAAAAAAAGCCTTAATCTTTAGATTATCAATGATACAACAGAAAAACTGGTATAATTTACTAAGCCAGAAAGAGTTGCTCTAGTATTAATTTTTTTTATCTAATTGGGACATTTATATTGTCCATGCACACAGATAATTAAACATTAATAGATTCATAAACAGCTACTACTAATACAGGCAGAAATGCACTCCAGAAAGAAAACAAAAATGCCTTCCAAAGTTCCTGATCTGAAAAAGATGGAGGAAACAGTGCTTTTAGGTACATAAATTGTTTTGTCTTCCCTATTCCTGCATCCAAATCCTTTAAAAAAAAAATAAAATAAAGAAAAAAAAAAGAGTTACACTTTCCTTAGGATGCCCAAAAACAAAAGTTGTTTCTGTGGATTCACAGCATACGAATGGAAAAAAAAAAAAAAAAAAAAGCAAAGCGCGGGGGATGGGGG
>NW_010391486.1:17691-28059 GCF_000710305.1 Buceros rhinoceros silvestris | reverse complement strand
ACAGACGAATGAAAAAAAAAAAAAAAAAAAAGCAAAGCGCGGGGGATGGGGGTGGGGAAATGCTGCATGCTACAATTCAGAAAAGAGATCTAAGCTTTAAAATCAAAGCCACTTTGAAACCCATAGAAAAAGAAAACTTTGAATCTGACAGATTGGGCAGGAGGAGGAAATTTAAAGTTGTTACTGAAAATTTTTTAAGTTTGAAATTGTCTGATTACTTTTAAACCAAATGGTATTGTTCTAGGCTCTGATCATTTTGCTAGACTTTGACCTAATCAACAAGATCGAGGGTTTTTTTTTTTTCCAAGTGCTTGCTCGAAACTCCTAGAATTTAGTGAAAGGAGCGGAAAGAAGCACAACTTTACACTACAGTAACCTACCCTGCTGGTTCTCCAGCCTGAGGTACCAAATCTACTGTTCTTTCTCCATATTCCCATCCAACTTCTCACCTGCCTTTTTGCTGTTGCAATTAACAGCCAGCTCAGTTAAAATACAGGAAATCCCCAAATAAAATGAATTCACCTTTGCTATGAAAGTTTGTGGTTTCAGTTACCGTCCTCTCTTGATCTCTGTCTTGCTATACTTCACTCGCATACATCAATACTGATGTCTGTTGACAGTCAAATTGCTGATCATACTCCTATTAATTAAAAATTTATCCAGCCGATAATTAACACTAAGAATATTGCAGTTATTATTAATGACATTTGGCTTCCCATCCTTTTCTCCTCCCAACGCCATTTGCAATATTATTAATAAATGTAATGGGACATCATCAAAACACCAAATTAAATTTTATTTTTAAGAAGACTCTCTTTCTTGTGGAAAGAATTACCTAAAGACTGTAAACAACAAATTAATACTTTACACATATAGCATCTCCAGTGCAAAAGTTTAGTGTTATTTATGTTTCATGTTGGGACACTTGATATCTACTTGTTTGGTAGGTATCACCATCACAATTGATTTTGTATTGTGAGTTTAGACACTGTAAGATCATGGCAAAATTTTTAGAGAGGACTCAGAACACCTCAGGTGAGCCAGCTAAGGCTTATAAGCCATATGTGCCAAGCCCTGGGTATCAGTCATGGTCAATAAAAGCTGCAGCACCTAAGCACTCCTGAAAGTTAGACCCCAGATTATATGAGCTAGGCATCCAAAAACCCAGGTACCCAAAATCGATGGCAGTTTTCAGCAACTTGCCTGAGGTAATGGAGCAAAACCTTGGCAGAGCTAGGAGTATATCCCAGTCTCCTGCTGCTCAAACTGCTGCTGTAGCTACTGTGACATCTTCTCTCCTAACAAGAGCCATGCTTAATGCATCGTGCTTTTCCCACCAAATCCAGTGTCAGAGCATTCTGCACACACAAGCAGAGGGATCTCACCTCATCTAATCCCTGCATTTGACTCCTGTTAATTTCCAGCAACAGCTCAAGCGCGTTCGTATACAGGGCCTGCCAAAGCGACCTGCCACATGCCGCTGCCCAGGGTCCCACGCTCACCACTGCTTCTGTTGGTTATCATCTTTTCACGACAGCATCCATGGCTCTCTGGCTTACCTTCGTGGCAAGATGAATTGACAAACTCAGTTCTCCAAGACCCTATCAATCACAGTACCCACGTCAGCTCTCTCCACATTTCACACTGCTGGCACGCTTACTTTCCAGTCACTAGTAATCACCATCTTGATATCGACGAGCTGCTGAGATGTCGCACCCTCTGAAAATAGGCCTCCCTGTCATAATCACCCCCCTCACCAAACACTCCTTCCATCTCAGCAGCTTACCAACATATACCCAGGCCTCTTCTCAGCCCAGGGACACCCAAAGAGTTTTTTGCAAGGTAAGCTAAAGTATAAATTTGCAGAACATCGCCCTCCCATCTCTACTTCCTTAAACCTATGATTAATGCATTGTGCCTTATACTTTCTTTTCTTTCACAGAGGGATGAAATACTTCAGATTACAATTACCATGTGGTAAGAGCACGCACACAAAAATGTTACCATGGAGCTACTGAAACACCGAATTCACAGCTTCACTTCCTCTGTAGAAACTTACTTGCCTGCCTGTACCCTCAGCATATTTACGGGAGTTCTTAGAGAGACCTGATGCTGGCACCAAGAGAATCAAACCTCCCTGCTTAACACGGTGAATCGAAGTTGCATATGTTGGAGTCTCTGGGCCTCTTCTTGTCTGTGAATAGCTCCCATTAACATTTATGGGGGGTATGCATATTGAGGGGGGGAGGAGAACAGGCTCCCATTGAGAAGGGAGCAGACTCCAGCAATTCTATTCTTATCACATTGTGTGCTTTAGTCTTCACTAATCTCAGGAAAGTATCCTCATACCCAGACTTTTGAAGGGGGTTTTTCTCTTTTTATCTCCATGGAAGTTGTATTTTTTTGAATAAGAAAGGTGACAAACAGTTTATGCTCCAGTAAAACCACAGCCAAATTATCTCATTTAAATATCTATTCAACTCTCAAAACAAACACCAAAGTTGAGACTTTGCAGATACCTTACTAGCTGGAATAAGTAGGAAACTCTCTTTTGTCCCTGTTCAGGCTGCTTCAGGGCCTGCTTATTCCCTCATATATACCTGTGTTCTCCTGTGCATTTTCACCTGTCAAATAAAGGTCTCTTGCTTTGTCATAGGGCCAACAGGCTTTCACAACACCAGCAGTTTCCAAAACTTCCACAGCTCTACCAAGAGCGCAGCTTCACCACAGGGAGGATAAACACAGGCTAGGCAGTGACAGGATTTTCACTCTTGCCTGCTCTGAGCAAGATTAAAATGCCAGCAGCTAGTCCCTATTAGCCCCTCTGACTGTTGTTATCACCAAGAGAGGTGAATCAGTGCTGTACAAATGCTGGGGAATCTAAAGAAAAATGTTAGTTCCAGCAGAAGCACAGAGGCTTAGCTGAAGTGCTGATAGAAAACATTTTGGACAGCAAGAACTGATAGTCGTGCTACAGAGGGGAAAAAGCCTTCAGAGCCTGCCTTTCATTCTTCAAAAGCACACATGAAAATTTTCATTTAGCTAAGACTTAAATTAAAGTTTTGATTTTTGAAAGGTTTACGGTTCTCTCTAGTCTGCAAGCAAGTAACATTGGTGTAACTACATCAATATCAAATGCAAAAGCTAACAGTTTCTTCTCTCTACTTCACATTCACAATGATGAAAAAAGCCTGCATGAACTAGAACAGATTTTTCCCCTTTAATTCAGAAGTTTCACATTCCTTTCATATAATACCAGCTATCAAATGAAAAAACATTTAGTGTCTCCTCAGATTTAGCTGACATTTGAATTCATACAAACTTGGAAAATGTGTAAATGGGGAAGATTATTGTTTGCTAGAAACCAGTCAGCTTCCTATGAGGCTACACTAGAAAGTCTCAGCACCGCAGAGCAAGTAGTGATTGCCATAAGACAAAGGACAGGCTCAGACTTCAGACTATTCTTGCATATCTTGTACACGTACTGTTCTCATATATCCTTCTCCCAAACCAAGAAATTGAAAATAAGGTCCATGAACTTACCAAAAGCAGAAGAGATGCCACCTGATAGGACAACATGTTTCTTGTTTTTCTGACCCCTTGAAACTAACCTTTCAGAGAAGGTGCAGAAAAACACTTCCTCCCAAAGAACAGCCCAGTGGAACTCATTTTGAGCAATGAATTACAACCCAATCAGACACAGGTTTGTTAAATGGCTTATTTAATGAGAGAACATCCAAGCACACAGAAGCATTTGTGAAGCAGGTGTTATAAGGTATTTTGGATTAAGTTAACTACACTTGTGCTATTGGGTCATTAAAGCTCACTCATTCTTCAGAGATCCTTTCTGCCTACCAGTCAGTGCCATGGAAATGAAAATTAAAAGCTCTTATGGTGCAGCACTACCCTGCTCAGCAGAACAGGTGATGATGCCTAAAGCTATGACTGAGCTAAACAGAACGAAGTTTGAAAACAACGTTTGGTACACAATCTCCTCATTAGCAATATTTAGTCTCCTGAGAGAGATGAGTGATTTTTTTCATTTTTTAGAACGTTAAGTTTATCACAAACCACAGAACTTTAGTGAATAAATGAAAACAACGTAACTGCTATAAACACATAACTATAACCAATAGTTCCCCAATATGTTGTCCCCTCTAGATGAGGAAAAACCCAAATGGGGCTTTGTATCTGGTTAATAGGGATACTGCAACCAGTTAAGGACATAAACATCTTGACCAAACAACTTGCTCCAGCCTGTGGTGAACAATGGTTTTGTGTCACCACAGGTGTTCTCTATTGTCCTGGTGCTTTGCTTATTTCTCTGTATATGAGTGCTGTCAATGGCGGCTGTAGTCTTGCAAAACAAACAGATGCCCACAAGACACCACCGTCCTTCTGCCTCCTGTTTCTCTTCAAGATACAAGTGTTTTTTCTGACATACCACAACCTTGATAGCTATTTTTCTTTATGAAGTTCCCACAAGCATTGGCGGTTACTGCATCTTCCACTTCCCGTGTTATACAGCTTAGCATGCAGAGTAGAACAAAAATGGCATGTCAGTGTAACTGAGAAGGGATTCAGGACTTTTTATTTTCAGCGACCAAGACCTTAACCAGTAAGTGGCAAATAGAAGTTGCCATGCGGAAGGAACTGTAATTAGACCCAAAACAGACTGGTAACACTGACAGTTATGGATGCCCGTGAGATCAATAGGTGATCAATAAGACAGATACTCTAGTTCTTTTGTTTTTAAATAATTATTGATAGTATATCTTAAATTCATCCATCATTCTGTAAATTTTCAACTCTTTTAGAACAAAAGCATTCTGGAAGTTTAATTTATCCCTTTATTTTTTTTTTTTAACCACACAGACTAAGCAGCAACCAAAAGGCAGGAAAAATCAAGTTCAGAACAAACTAGTTGTACTCAAACATTTGTAATTAAGCATGATAACCAATTATAGAAATACCTCACTCTCTCACATCAGAGGTTTTCTAATCAATTTGAAATAACTAGACACTGCTATAGAAAATAAGCAAGATCACAGCATTTGCTAATGAGTCTCAAAAATGGATTTTGCTGCATAAAAATGTTCATTGTCAGGAGAAAGCCTGTGTTCTCAGAATCTTTAGGGTCATTTCCATTTGCATTTGATTGCAGAAAAGTCGTCTTTGTTCTTTTCTCCCTTCTCACACCCTCTACAACTCTGTGCCTATTTTTTCTCTCTGTCCCTATGGTGAGTTGGAGTTATTGTATCAATGTGGTACTCTAACTGCTAAAAAAATATCCAAATAAGACCCTTGTTCTGAAGTAGCTAAAATCCACTTCAATTACCACTTAATTTCTCTATTTTACACTGATTACCTTGAATATAAATTTGGAGACGTATAACTTCTGGAAAATTATATGGCAGAAGATGCAGAGGAAGAGTTCTGAGGTGCGCACCGAAGTAGTGTATTATGCCATGAATAATACCACTGAAACATTTGTAAAACGTAAAGCTCTTCTCCTTCCCCTGGGACTCGAACTCATGTTGAACAAGCTGTTCAGAGCTCACGACTCTGATAAAAACCTAGCCCAACAAAAGAGTGACAGTGGCTTTTTTTTTTTTTAATCACTGTTTCAGGTTTCCAGTTGCTTGCTCTTCCTGCATAAAAAAAAATAAAACAAAAAAATCAGGTATCCATTTGACCTACTTGTCCCTGACCCAGCAATGGTTCAGAGCAAGATGAGATCTGATGATAATGAACTTATCTTGAAAACGGAATTGCAAGCTACGTCCCAGACCCTGCAATCAATTATTCATGTGAGTAACTTTGAACTCAGCAGGAGTACCCACAGGCATAAACTTTCTTACAGGGGGAACAGTTGGCAGGATCAAGACCCACCTCAGGAGGAAGACACACAACACAACATATAAAACCTCTGTGACTCTTTCTATTTTATTTTCTTCCCCTTTTTTGTCCTTGTTATTGTATAATTTCATTTCCTAGTGCATTTCCCACTTCCAGCTGGGAGTAGAAGTGAAGATGCCAAAACACGAAGACAAAAGCTGCTGTTACACTCAGCTGGAAGAGAAAGTACTAGAAATCTCTCCAAAACAACCAACCAACCAACCAAAAAAATTCATAGATACTCCCAGACCAATTTTATACTCCCCAAGGGCACTGTGGTAGTTCAAAGAAACTTGTAACAGAAAGCAGAGGAAGAAAGGCAAGTCACTGGTGTATTGAAATTGTCCTGTGTAACTTCCCTCAGTCTAATGTATATGATCTTTCTTGATGAAGGCATTAACCATCCCTACCCAGCCGATGTTGCAAAGCCCTCTAGATGCAGGAAGTCCCAGTCCAGGCCTATCAGAACGAGAGAAAGGACTTCTCTCATGGCTCTTCTCCCAAAGAAAAGGGCCTCAAACACCCCTGGGCAGAATACAAGTCACCACTAGGAAAGGCCAGTGCTTTAAGAGAAGCATTACTTTGTCTTGGAGCTCAACTAACTGAAAGAGTGGATGAGATGACTGGCTGTTGATAAGACAAATCTTAAATGCATAAAAGCCATCTTTCTACACCCTGCATCTCTTACACCAAAACACACAAACTTGAATTTAAAAAGTAATTCACTGAGTCAGAGGAATTAATGTCTCACTTTCAGGTTAAAGCTGATAAGACAGAGGCAAAGCAGGGGAAAATTCCAAAGAAATTAAGACCTTGTAGGAAAAGGTTATAAAACAAATAAAGATAACATTAGGATTGTTGATGTTCTTGAAGAGTAGAAAGATGAAGACATCTTGAACTTGAAGCCCTTGAAGTAGACCTTGATATTAAGAGCACTGACGGGAAAGCAAGAAGAGCAGCTGTGAGCTTCTGCAAGGTGATTGACCTAAGATAACAGTTACTAACATACTTAAGAGCACCACCGTTTAAAATTGCTCAGGAGAGCTGAAATACTTGGCAAGGTAGAAAGGGAAGACATATTCCCTTACAGGATTGTTCCAAGAGTGTTGAAAAGCAAATGCATACTAATCATGGCACTGGCCTCAGCAAAATACAAGCTACAAAATTCTTCCTGAAATATCTAGCTACTCTGTATTGGCCATGTGAGAGACACTAACAGTTTCCAAGATTCGACTCTGACAAAAACCTCTGTGAAACGAGTGTTTTTCTTCATGCTGTTGTGCAAATCAGCAAAAGAATCCCAACTGAGATTAAGGTATAGGATATCGGTATTCTGCATGGTGTGAGGCTACAGCCAGAATACTGCTCTCTTCAGATGTCCACTCTACAGGGGGTATGATAATAAATTGACAAAGGTTTTGAGAATAGCTGCTTGGATGATTAAATGCACTGAAACACATGGCTTATGGTGACATTTCTTAGCCTGATGACAAGGAGATGGAGGTATGATTTGATCAAAGGCAGGGCAGCACTCCCTGAGAACTTTTCATAAATGTCTCTTCATTATCTAAACTTAGCAAACAAAAGCATAAGAAAAGCCAAAGTCTGAATGTCAGAACTAGACAAAATTCCAGCCAGCCATAGGGCGGATGTTTTTAACAGTGCGGATAGTTGACCACCAGAGCGTTAGAAGTATTACAGGGTAGAATCTCCGTCACTGGAAATGTTTCAATGAGGATGAGATGTCTTCAGGGTTGTTTTTTATCGGTTGGGTTTTGGGGGTGGGGGTTTTTGTTGTTTTGGGGTTTGTTTTTGTTTTTTGCAAGCTCAGGTGATAGATAATTAAGTCAATTAGAAAAGCCCTATGGCCTGCATGATTAATGAGGTCAGAAGAAATGGCTCACAAAACTGTTACTTCTGGCTGTGCATTTTTCATTGTGAATGCAAGAAAAAATCTGCAAAACTCCACCGTGTGGAGCTGAATGACATCAATAATACTGGGTTTGTCTTTCTTTCATCCATTGTTTTCCTTTCATCTGTTGTGCATGTCCCCCCAAAACACCCAGTGCTTAAACATTATGTGGTGCTTACCGGCACAATCCCACCATCTCCTAATTATCAGAGCTATATAAAATATGAAGGAGACCAGTCCATTCCACCAACATATAGAAGCTGTGCATAGAAAAGTATTCATTACTGCACATTATTCTCATTTTAGCTCTCATGCTGGGCTAAGGTGTAAAGAAAGACTCCAAATCACTCTGCATCTTTGGAACTGCAGTACCAACAGGTGTCTTTGGGATCACAAACAGTTCTTTGGTCAGGGAGAAATTAACAGCTCTAACATTTATTGGACTATATGAGCCAAAAAAAGCCATAACCAGTTCTGGCAAGCAACCAGGTAGACACAAGGAGTCTTTGCACATTCTACTCTCAGAAAGAAAAGCCTTTCTCTTTGCAGGGCTTATTTAAACCTCTGAGATGAGATTATCTTCTAACATATCACTAGTTGGGTGAATTTGCAAATGATGCAGCAACGAAGATAATTTCAAGATCAGACTGCAGGAACAGCAATTTCAACACCTCCTATTTGGGAGGTCAGTTTCCCAGGCAGGGAATTTAAGTTCCTTCTGATGGTTGTGGCCTTTGTGATTTTCAACACTGATGAATGGAAGACTATTGAACTAAAAAGTTTTGCATCCCTGACAACTGCAGTATTCTAAGATACAGCAAATTCTTATATGACAGAATTACAGCATGCTCTCCAGTAACAGAAAAAAAATCTTCATAAAGGCTAATAAAAAATTGGCATCTGTCATGGAACGTTTAAATTTATACCAAGATCACGCCAAAACACTACAAACTAAAAGTACAGAAACAAATGAGGTAATTGCTTAGAAAACATGGTAGAAAATATTTTATTTTGCCTTAACTAAAAATTACAGAGAGCATAGAGAAACAGACAGATAAACTCATAGTACATAGACCAAACCAAAACCCCATGACTAGCTTTGTTTAATTCCTTCATGATTTCTCATATAAAAAAGACTGGAAAGAGCACCTGGGAGCCTGACAGCATTTCACAGAAAGAGACTTAACTGTGAGAAAAGCGGTAAGTCCCAAAGCAGCAATGGATTTCCAGTTGAGTTTTGTTTAAACTCTAACTAAATAGCCCATAGGCTCTCCGATAAGCTCAATGAGGCCAAAAGAGCAGTATCTCGCCTCCGACCAAGCAAGAGGTAACAATATCTGTTACCCAGGCTAAGGAAAAGATCCTGCTGACTTTGCATGTCGAAAGCCCATTTCATTGATAAATTATGACATGAACATTCCTGCCAAAGCCTTAGTCGTCAGCTGGAAGAAGTTACGACTGAAATTATTCACGTAAATCAGGTCAGATTCATTACATTTCAGCTTTGGACAGACTACCCCGGGCCATTCATTGATACAAGTACAATTTCACAGCACTCACAAGCCTTTGGGAGCCTTTTTGCTAGTTTCGCTCCTTAGATTTGGCTAGGATGTTCCAATAATTTCTTAATTGTGTATATTTTGGTGGCCATAGCTGATCAGAGTTGATTAAACTGCTTTACACCCTCTCCTCCTGCCTACGAGCTTACTTGCCTTGTTATGAAGACAGGACCGCTTCATCCCCACTATTGCTGAGTCAGCACTGGTACCACTAAAACGAGCAGCGATGGGGCTTGGAGAGTGCAGTGTAGTGTTAAAGCTGACCATGTAAAATGACAGCAGCAACAGACTGCTTATTCAGACCCAGTATAGACTGAGTTCTTGAACTCACAAAGTTCAGAGTCAAAAACTATCAAGCAGATGGGGTTCTTGAGTGGATACTGGTTTAAAAAGAACAAGCCTTTGTGGGATTTCCAGCAGCTCTTCTGACTGCCAGGTGAATTTACATATCTAGGAATTATAGTTTCTGGATATTTAAAACAAATCCCCTCTATATCTCATCCATTCTCTCTAATCCCAGTCCTCCTTGCAGAACTTGGTGATACAGAGATGCACAACTGCAGCACAAGTACTCCCACATGAGTCAGCTTATGTGTGATGAGCTAGGAAAACAACTGGACAGGTTTCATCAAAGTGTGCTTCCCCCTTGCGAAGGGTTCTGGATACTCAGTTCAGTTCAGGTAGTGACACTATATTAAACGTACCAGCAAACACTCAAAATCCACATCCCTGCAGCAGCATTGCAGAAACACCAGTGATGACCTCTAACCTCCAGTGTACTGCCAGAATACCCACTGCATCTTCCCACCTCCACCACCGGAGCCCTTTCCATTTCCCGTTCAACTGCTTACTGTTTCTGCATTTGAAACCACTGCAACCAGTAAGAAACCAAGCACAGTATAACTACTTTTCATCTTTTCTCATTTCTGATGTATAGTATTTTGGAATCCAGCATTTCCTTGGTTCAAAGTACTTGAACACATAGTGTAGGGCACAGCA
>NW_010391486.1:4501-17608 GCF_000710305.1 Buceros rhinoceros silvestris | reverse complement strand
GTAGGGAAAAGCACACAAACAGAAAGGACATTGCTTCCTGGCTGAAAGTCCAACAGTCCAAAAATCGCTAGAGACTGACAGACATGTACAGAAGCAGCACAGTTTGCAATTTATCTAGAAGCAGTTGTTCTCATTATAGGAGTGCTCACAAACTTGCATCACACCTATGCAATTTCCTTCCAATTTTTTTATTTTCTCCTGGTTTTATCCATACTGCTGTAGTTTATGAAAATGTTTGTTTTAAATACCTGCAGTGTGAAAAACGAGGAGGGAACCCTTATCAGCAAGGGCTTTGTGGGTGCTCTGTCTACACCTTTAACTTGAAGCGAGCTCCCCCCAAAATCAAAACACCCTGTAAGCTTAAAACCTAATTTTGATTAGAGTAAAAATTAAGAAACACAGCTTTCTAAAACACAGGAAACCTAGTATAAATCTGAACCTGTGAAGTGCAGTTACCAAAAGAATTCTTGAAGCAGAAGAGAAATAAAAGGAGGCTATAGTCAAATCTCCATCCCACTAACTGTCTCCTTAAAGGGAGATCCCTGACTCCAAGCATGCTTTCAGTCCATCTGTGCGGAGATGCAGAAAAAACTATGCCATGCCTTCTGGTCCCCGGCAAAAGTGTTTTCCTTCCACAGCCTCTGAGACCTGGCACTGTGTTTGCCCCTGCTTCTCTTCAGGAATGTTCCAGTCCCTTGTACCTGCCCCATCCTCCAGAGTGTTCTCTCCCTGAATAACCTCAGTTGCTCACGGGAAGCAAATAATCTCCTGTTCCCTCCACCAAGGATTTCCTCTGGCCCTTAAGTGTCTTCATACAGGTCCATGACCTAACATGAAACAAATGTTCCACATCCCAGATCTTGTAGTCCAGATGATGATCCCATGGGGCAAAAAGGCTCAAAGGTGAAATTGCAGTGACTGTTGAGAAACAGAATGAAAAATATTATAAATGCTGGTGGATTATTTTAATCTCTTTTTCTTCCGTCATCCCTACTTGTGGGATGTGGCTCTCAGACAACTCTCTCATAATGCTGGGGGCAACAGCCAACTCCCACAGGTGGCAAAATTCGTACATAGCTCAGTTGCAGAACTGTCGCACACCTTTAGCAAGCTTGATAATGCTTCCACTTCAGAACAGAACATGAACTTTTTCTGATGAAGCTACAATGAACTGAGAAAATTCATAATATCTATAAAGTGCTCAGGTATTATATTAACCATGCAACTAATTGAATAGATAGATAAATTTTCTTTTTCACAATTGAAATCCCTGTTTAGCTCACAATTCCTTTTACTTCAGTCAATAACTTTCAAACTACCTCATTTTTAGCAGTCTCCTATCCTTAAACTTCCCACTTAAATTTGTGGTTGGAAATAACCCAGTTGTGTAAAAAAAAAAAAAATAAAGAAATATTGTACTGTTCATCTCACTCAACATGTATAATCCAACTGGCAGTCTACAGCCTGATTCCTCAAAGAGCCTGGGACAGGTGAACAGGGAAAATGTTTCTACATTTCCTGTAAACAGGTGACAGCAGAAAGATGATGGCAACTGCTGGAGTACTTTGCACTCTCTGGGCAGATACCACTCCTGCCACAGAGGCATCGCTAGTTCCCATTTCTACTGTGAAACCAACCTTCCTGCAGCATCAAGAGTAGGAAAGGGATCTGGGTAACTTAGAGTCCACTCCACTGCCCTTCAGGAGGAAGGAATGTGGAATTGCATCTTCTCAGCAATAAGTTGTACAACTTCACCCTTTGTTCATACACCTCGACTACTAGTAATGGCCCATAGAATTGGAAAATTCATGATGTTCTTTAAAAGTTCATTGCAGAATTGAAATGCTCTTGATTTGTGTGCAGTGGCAGGACAGAAGTGAAGACACAGAGCTGTCCCGACAAATGACAGAAACATTTCTTAGGTGAGGGTCTTTCAGGAGCAATGTTTTGGAAAAGGCTACTCTACATAACTATAGATTGTTCAAGTCTGGTTAAATACGTAGACCTCTAGGAGAATAACCAATTCAAAGAGTCAGAATCACAGAATAGTTGAGATTGGAAGGGACTTCTGGAGGTCATTTGGTCCAATCCCTCTGCTCAAGCAGGACCACCTAGAGCCAGTTGCCCAGGACCACGGTTTTGTAGTATCTCCAAGGATGGAGATTCCACCACCCCTCTGGGTGACCTATGTCAGTGCTCAGTCACCCTCACAGTGAAAAAGTTTTCCCTGATACTCAGACAAACTACCGTGTTTCAGTTTGTGCCCATTGCCCTTAATCCTGTCACTGGGCACCACTGAAAAGAGCCTGGATCCATCTTCTGTGCATCGTCCCTTCAGGTATTTATACACATTGATAGACCCTCCCACTGAGCCTGATTTAGTCCTAGCCCTCTCAGCCTTTCCTCATAGGAGAGATGTTCCAGTCCTTTAAGGATCTTCCTGGGCCTTCATTGGACTCTCTCCAATATGTCCATGCCTCTCTCGTTTTGAGGAGCCCAGAATTGGACACAGCACTCCAGGTATGATCTCACAAGCACTGAATAAAGGGGAAGGATCACATCCCTCCACCTCCTGGGATTACTTTGTCAAATGCAGCCCGGGATATCATTAGTCTTCTTTGTCACAAAGGCGTACTGCTGGATCATGTCCAGCAGTGGTCATCAGGTCACACATGTCTTTTTCTGCAAAGCTGAGTGGCTCCCACCATGTATTGGTGCATGGTGGTGTTCCTCCCAAGTGCAGGACTTCATGCTTCCTCTTGTTGAATTTAATGAGATTCCTGTTAGCCCATTTCTCCATACTGTCCAGGTCACTCTGGATGGCAACACCAGCCTCTGGCCTATCAGACACTCCTCACAGTTTTGTATCATCAGCTAACTTGCCGAGGGTACGCTCTGCCCCATCATCCAGATCGTTAAAATAGACATTAAGCAGGACTAGACCTAGCATTGCCTCTTATGGTACACCTCTAGTTACCAGCCTCCAGCTAGACTTTGTTCCCGTGATCAGCCTCCTCTGGGCCTCTACATTCAGGAAGTTTTCACCACCTCACTGCTCATCAAGCCTGTACATCAACAGCATTTCTACGAGGATTTTATGGGACACATTGTCAAAGGCTCTACCTAAGTCCAAGCAGAAAATACCCACTGCTCTCCCCTCTTCTACCAGGCCATTCATCAATCCCACTCATTCAAAACAATATCAGAAAAATATGTTGGTACACTTGAACTTTGTTTCCACTCATAGGTGGAGATGAAGGAAAATCAAAACAGTACACAGGTAGCTCCTATGAGCATGTTAAGGGACTGAAGTCCTGATCTGCAGAAATGGGATTGGTGCTAATGATGCAAGCAATAGTTTTCCAAACTACAATAAAAATTGTAAACAAAGGAAGTATGGTGACTATATTCACAAAGCAAGATTGGGTTTGGTTTGGGTTTTTTTCAGATTTAAGAATATCTATACAATATCAGTAGGAATTAATAGATACATAACAGTGAGATGGATTTGCTCCTCATCAGTGAGTCTGTTCAGAGAAAGCACATATTTCTGGAAGCAGATTGTGGTAAGATAATATGGAAAGACAGAAGGAAAAAGATTTTGTTCTCCACTACAAAGTAGTCACGACAATTTTGTTTTCTGTGATTAGAAAGTCAGTAACACAAGAATGTCTTGCAGCCCAAGTACACCTTCTAGTTGGCCACAACAATAAATCATGCGAATGGGGATGGCTAGCAATGTATCTACCACTTGCACAGTAGCAGGGGACAAAGTACTGAGGAAGGAAGAAAAAGGATGTTCATCTACTTCTCAACTTTCTAGTCATCAAAACATCCCATTAAACTCCGCATTTTTATTTTTCAGCTTTTGCGTGTTGTACATCATGTCTTTGATCCCACATCTTGGATAACTCAGTGTTTGAAGGTGAAGTCTAGAAAGTCAATGAGTTTCTCCTGATTAAAAGACAATGAGGGTCTGACTTCAAAGCTCCACACAAACAAAATAAGCCAAGTCACTGTGAGAGGCGACTGCCAGCATGCTGGGCTTATGATTCCGGCAGCCACTTTCAGTATTAAGGGGGAGGAAACAGGATGACAGGGGCCTTTCTGTACATACCAGACAGACAATTTGAGTCTTTTGTTAACTTCCAGAAGAGTTCTTCTATGGTCTCAGAGGAGAGAACAAACAAGAATAGTATTATTTCTGTTGCAACTACATCAGTTGCTACTGATGGCAGTGATACAGGAAGTGTGACCCTACCTCCTCTGCCTTCTGCTCATCAGCAGTATAAAGGCTTAGAAAGACAGAGGAAATATAACATGAGAAATCACATCACGATAGTCAGAACCAAGGGAAAAAAGGTATCATTTCAGTATATGTCCCATTAGGCAAACTTTTATTAAATACAATTCATATGCATTGTATCTGAATTGTAGTGTACTAAAATATATCAGCAAATAGGAGTACATTTATTATTCCAATTAGCTTCTGTGACTTCCCTGGAAGATACTAATCTGAAATCTAATAACAAAAATGGGATAAACAATTTTTTTGTTGAAAGGACAATGAACCAAACTGGTAGAAAGTTGGTTATAATAAACAAAAAGTACTTCTTTCTTGTCTGGTATTTTGGCTAATTCCGTGGGACACTGAACACTCAGCTTACAATCATTTAGCCCCAAGCAGGAGACATGAGAGAGAAAATCCCCAGCAGGAGGTAATGTAATGTGACCTCATTGGGGCTCTTCTACAGAGATAATAACACGAGTTTTTGATCATGACATGACACCCTGCAAATACACTAGTTAGCTAAGATCTGCTAAAAATTTTACATGTATGAGTGTGGCTTTTTTTTTTCCTGCAGAAATGCCAATATTATATGGAGTTGTTATTGCAATACTAGTGGAAGAATTGTATAATATCTACTTGATCCCTATAATATAAAAACAAGGTACACAAACAAGGGAAAAAAAATCCCACCTTGAACCCTGAAGTTGCTTCTAAAGGAAGAACTAACAGTTTAGCACCCAAAAGCCACCAAAAAGCAAGAGAAGTTTGGCACCCAAGTCTGATCTAAATGTTTACATGCATTTACATGCTCTTTTAAATTAATTGTAGAGAAACAGGAAGAGTCATAGATGAGCCTGAATCAAAAATTAAATACCACAAGACTAATTTGCTCCATCTAGAGCTTTTGTTTTACTGTAAACAAACACCTTTTAGCCTGCTCTGTCTATTTTAAAGATGAAGACTGTACATGAAGCGCCAGTTTAATAGCACAGTGCTCCTAAGATACTCTACCTCTGGGAGCAATGCTGCAAAATACACTCCACATGCTTCAACTCTGACATGGAGGGAGTTTAAAAGAGAGTGGTCGGGTCATCATATTTACCTGCTCTGCCTCTCACTAACACTGCAGTCTTACTCTCCCTGGTGTGCCACAGCAATTGTTTTTCTGACTGGTCTCTAAACCAGATCATTCAGATGCTTGGGGTTAAAAGTAAACCTGAGAAATAACAGCAAAATAACTTCAGTGACCTAGCTCACTGGTTCAGCTCTTATAGAGCTGTGTCAGCACAGCTGGGGGAGTTGGGACAGTGAACTGCAATGCAGTCTTCAGCATTTCCCAAGCAGCCTCCACAAACGTAACAGGCAATTACACCCTCCTCAGCCTCCGCAGCCCCAGCAGCCGGATGCCTTGTACCAAGAATCTCACAAAATTAATGCTGCGTTTTGGCAATATAGTACACTAGGCTTCAGAGTGCATCATAGCTCTTGGATTTAGGGAGTCAATTGGGTATCAACTCACTCTGCCAGCTGTGGCAGGTGAATTTTTACCAGCTGGCTGTATCAGTGGTTGTCTATCGCCCTTTAGCCAATATGCAGCCACCGTACCAACAGCCACACCATCACCCATTACTAAGAAGCTAACGCTCTAGCTCAACAACAACAACAAAAAGCCATGGTGAGCCTCTTCTCGATCCAGGCCAGATGCCTGTTGTGCAGCAATCCAGTTGCACAGATCCACTGCTTGGGAGCGCAGAATTACAGGTTGGGCGATGCTGGTGTGAAGGCAGCCTCACCCCCTCCCTGTGCCTCACGTCTGGCTTGCCCAAGCCCTGTGGTGGCAGCAGCCCTGGTGGCAAGGTGGGCGCAGGTGAGAAAGGCAGCAGTATTCACTCGAAATTATGTCAGCTCGACCACAGTAGCTCTCAGGACTGCCACAGTAACAGACACGTTGTCGTGCAAGTTTGGGAAATTATTTTTGCCCAGCTCTAAAGGTCCTTTTCTTTAGAAATTTGCCCTCTGTGTAACAGAGTGAAGGCAGTGACAGATTGCTTTCTAACAGGCACCTGATGCAAACAGCAAGAACCAACGGCAGAAGCCTTCTTGAGGAGAGGGAGTTGATGTGCTCTGCCACTACAAAAGCTGCGCTGGGAGAAGAACTTTTCCGTAAAAGATAACGCCACGGCTAGGAAATTTTGCAAGGAGGCATTTTAACATGTCTGGAGCAGCTTCTGCAACCATCAGTTCCTAGTTTCAAACCACCCTGGTCATTACCAGCACGGTCCAAATTCAGATGACTGATTCAGAAACAACAGGACAAGCCTTCCCCATAGCTCTTAGGTCATTTCATGACACAGTGTGCACTTTGGGTAGATTATTTTGCACTTTCAGAAGCAATCACTGAATGCAGCAGTAGTATTCACCTTCTTAACTGATGTGGAGCCTTTGTACACATCACTTTTCACTTCAAGGTTTTGGATCCCTGAATAGAGCTCACCTGTCTTTTCACTGTACTATTCCTGATCCTTTCTTTTTCTGTTGACTACACCTCTACCCCTTGCAGATTTCAAAGAGAAGAAATGCCTAGACGGTTTTTCTCTTGTGAAGTACCCAAGAAAAGAAATGGAAGTGTCTTGTAAATCCCAGACCAAGTCAGCATAAGCTAGTGAGTGCAAAGCGAGAAAGAAAATGTATTCTGGGGATAAAATGCAAAGGTAGAAAAGGATCCTCAGTGTGTTCTCACCTTCTTATGCACATAAGAGATTCATTGCAGCCTTTAATTGCTGGTGGGGGTGGAGAAAGTTGAAGGGTTGAAGAAGAGTGCCAGGGCAAAAATAATGGAAACCTGACCAGTGACAGGAGCTGATTACTGTTGGCAGACTGTATAGGTTTCAAATTCATGCTGTGACTTAGGAAATAAGTCCTGGCTGGGATGCATTTATCTGGAATATCCCTAAGGAGTATCTATCAGTGATTCATCTAAGCAGCCACTGGATATCATTACTGCTCTACCAAAAATGAAGATAAAATAACAATCTGGAAGAATTGTTAAGAAGTGCCCCAGATTTTTTCCTCAAACTGTAGCAAAGAGATCACAAGGGTGGGTAAAGAAAGGAGGGGGGAAGGAAGAGAGGGCTGAACTTTCAATCAGTATGTCCTCTGTTTGCCTTTAAGCTGTGCACATCTAGTTTACTCTTGTCAGAAGCTACCACCACTGTAGTTTGTAGCTTTTAAAGAAAGAGATAATTGCCTTTTTTTTTCCCAGGCACATGCTTATTAATACAGAACAATTTTTTTTCCCCCAGCCCTATGCAGTAAGACCTCCATCACTCAAATTAGCATAAGCTTTTCTAGAGATGTTAATACACTACCCAAAGCAAATACAATGCACGTGCTCTGACAGGTTCGCATTTTGAAGTCCCTTTTGAACTCAGAATTTCTCTCTTTTTTTGCTAGATGAACAGTGGTCTATTATAAATTAGTGTTTTTTCCTAAGGCCCCACCCCAACAGATCCTATGAGTTATGTTCTTATGGGGTGTGTGTAACATTAAGCTGGTTTTAAGTCTCCAAATAGTTGTCAGGTATTTTCCCTGCTGTGGTGTTTAGCTAATACATGACTAATCATACAGGAGAAAATATAAGAGGGAATTAATCCTAGCAAGATCCTTATAAACTCTTTTTTTTAGTCAAAGACATGCCAAGAAACCTATTTTTAACCATAGCATCAGATACTCAGATGGACCTCTAACAACAGTTTACTAATCTACATCAGATGCCCCACAGGGTCTATTTGATTTACAAGTTTAAGTAGAAGATGGTTATCAAAATCACTGTTGTTAGAGATAAATATATATCTGATCCAAAGAGAGTGTAAATGTCTACCACAAACCAAATCCAGTCTAGATTCTCTGAACCTTGTAGGAATTAATTGCAAGAATTACATTTTGGAGCTTTTAAAGCAAGAGATAATTGCCTCTTTTTCTGTCATGGGCTTACTAATACAGAATTTTAGTTTCTCCCAAACCTCCACAGTGGGACCTCCATAAGTCAAAGTAATGTAAACTGTGTGAGAGATGTTAATGTTAAGCACTCACAAAAAATACTCAGATGGACTATACAGTATTTCAAGTGTGAAAAAAAGCCTGTGGGTTCAGGAAATTTATCTTCACTGCATTCAAGTAGAACACGTAAATAGGAATTTTTAACTCTTCATAGTCCGTAGGGAGCTTACTGTAAAGCTAATCACCATAACACCTCACACCCTGATTCAATAAAGATACAAGACAGTCATTCCAGCCTTGGAGGGTCTAGTCACAAACTCAAAGTACAGTCTGTTTGTGATTAACTTGCAGAGCTACAACCTAGGTCAATAAACTAACTTTTCCAACAGGAATCCCACAGCAGCTACTGTTTTCTCTTGTTTCATCACGGGTGCTTGCTAGTCTACTTACTTTCATTCAACTACAAGAAGGTCTTTTCTTACAGAAGCCCACTTGCATTGCTCTAATTCCTTCTAAAATGTTTTTCACCCTGCTAGAAGGCCCACTGAATAAGAGATTAGAAAGGGAATCAAGTAGAGGATGTTTAGCTCTCTCCTTCTCAGTACAGTACCTATTAACAGGAACTAGGTATATCCCACAGCGCTGCAGTTCCTAAAATAGCTACAGGATGAGAGGACAATGAAATGCAGAAGTCAGTGTGTTAATTCTCTTGTGAATTACTATCATGGTTTACTACTAATTGAGAAAGTAAATAAAAAAGGTCCTGACAATGTGCTCTTTTCTAGTGGGGGGCTATTCTCATTAAATGCAAAATAAAAGGTTGCTGCTTCTGCTTCTGACTGGAAGTCCTTAACAGCAGAGGGAACACTTCTCTTCATTTAATGAAAAAAGACTCAAAATTATATTAATACCAGGCTGAGTAGCCAGATGCATTAGAAGTTTCAATATTTTGTTTGTACTTCATGGTAATCTGCAGCAAGGCACCACATCCTTAGGGACTGTACTGCTAATGTCACCCATAGGCGTAGTTGGGCAACTCCATATGAAGGGAGTAAAAAAAATTCTGCCAAGAGTTTGGGTCCTGGTTTCTACAAGCTCCCTGAAAGGGCCAGAGCTTGGGGGACAGAGGATGCAGGATGAGTGGGCTACCATGTAAGTAACCCTGAAGGATTAGGACAAAGGGTTATGAGCAACCAGCATGGAAGCAGATGAGTTGTAAATTTAAAAAAAAATGCTGCAGCAACCTAGGAAAAGTATATGTATTTACAGTTACTGCATAGGCAATTTCTACACCTTTAGCTGAAATCACACATTCATTTGAAATGTAAGCATCCACTTAAATTCAAAATACCCCTGCCTTCTTAAGATGCAGACATAAATTAGTGTCTCTCTCCTACAGTTACGCAAGTTTTGCATCCACAAGAGGTAGGGACATGGAAGTTACTAAAATGTTCTGGCCACTGGACTCCAAAAACTGGGATCAGAAAGAGGTCTCTAATGACTAGTCCACCCAGCAGCTTTAAGTTTAGGCACAAGGCCCTGCAATTTCCACTCTTCAGATGGCTTTTGTGAAGAAGCAGATGAGAAGAATTCCAAAAATAAGAAGGAAGGGGGGAAATAAAGACATATTGTGGAGGAGGATAAGATAGCCCACTTGAAATTTCATAAAAAATTTTGTTAGGCCCCTGCCTTCAGCCAAGCATCAGGAACATCAGGTTATATTGCTTAGATAAAGCAAGGAGCTTACAGAGAACCCACGAAGATCTGGTGTAAATGGCATTTGTTTTCTCTGGGATGACAATATCAGTTGGCAAGTAGAAAGGCAGTAGCAGATTTGCTGATTAGCTCAAGTAAATGCTTATACAGAATTCTTTGCAAATTCTGTGTATATCTAGAGAAGTATCTTTCAAAAATGTCCTGGGGACTTTTCATCATTTTTATTACTATGCTGCTATATAATTTCTCCTGGAAAGGGAATGTATCTTCTAATGTGCAAAGTGATACAACATTTTTTCCAATGACATAGTCATTTCGGAAGTCTCCCCCAGCCACCACTCCCGTGCACATATAGAGATGTATTAGTTCACCATTCACCATTCCCTCAAATTTACCACCAGGTGATTACAAAAGTAACAGAAATTGACAACAATTTGCAACAGAACAATTGGCAACAGAAATTTTTAACCACATCCATTTCTGTGATCAGATTACAGCACATTCCATCAATGATAACAGAACTCTGGAGAGAGGTGAGCTGGTGCAGAGGTAGGTGCAACTAGCCCACAGCTAGAGAAGAGGAAAATGACTTAAACCTCTTTAAGAAAAATGTAATGTGGATTTGCAACCTTAGTTGAGGCATGTTTTGCAGAATTCAACCCTGGTGTAACCCCATAGATCATTGCAGACGAGTAAGGATTATCCTTGGGACTCCTCCAAAGTGGAGGAGATGGGGGAAATCAAAGCATCACTTTTTAGAAAACTACTTTAAAATTATCTACTATTCTTTGTGCAGATGACCTAACCTAACACACAGACATGCATATGCATCAGTAGTGTTATCAGGACGGATGAATACTTGGACTAAGTGAGCATCTGGAGAAGGAGGAACTGATCAGCTGGGAAGGAAGAGTGACCTGTGGTTCTCAGCAATACTTATCTGAGAAATTAGAAAGATATGCCTGGATTGAAACCTTTGGTAGGAACCACACATGACAGGCACTGCAAATAAGAGGATAAGACAGCGGTGTGAGCTAGAGTGGAGCAGGAATCAGGTCTGGATTTTATCCCCAGATCTAAACCAACCTGCTGTGTGAAGCTTAACTCACTTCATCTCTTCATTTTCCTTTCCAGCATTTGCCTTTCAGCTCTACTTAGGTGATAAACCCTCTGGGCCAGCAAGTCTGCAAGTGGATGCGTGCATGTGCGTACCAGTGAAAAACACAGTGCAATTTTGATGTATTAAGTATTTGCATTACCTCTTTTAGTGCTTTTTCTCCCATTGTGCTAGGTGCTGTGCAAGCAGAGGCAGAAAAGACAGTCAATTCTCTAGAGGTTATTAAAATATAAAGTATGTTCATGTCAGATTCACAAGCAAGTTATTACTGCACAGCAAGTAGCCTACATCAGCTGAAGCATAGTAACTGTTCATACAGGCACTCTTAGCCAGGAACTAATGGAAGATAATTCTTTTTAAGCCCTGTTCATAGTGATAAGGGATAGCCAAAGTCAAATTACTTGGTGTTCTCTACCATCTGACAGTACACAGAGACAGTTACTGTGTCTCAGACAGTGAGGAGTAACTGGTTAGACCATGGTAACTTACACGGAAAGTTAGAGTCCTAGAGACAAGAGAGAATCGATGGTTGCAAACAGACAGGAGACTGGTAGGAGCGCTAGCTTCGCACAAATGAATAATAGGGTTCATGGCCAAAGTGGAGCATTTTGATAGCAAATACAACCATGTATAAGATCTGTGGGTTCCACAATGAAAGGACTTTTTACAGAAAATGAAGCATTTCTTCAAAAATACTTCTGTACCTTTTGTAAAACATTCCCAAAGCACCCAGTACTTCGACAGAGCTAGCTAAATGGCATTGCCTTCTAATTTTACTGCAGTAACATCCCATCTGGAAAGGAGTAACATCTATAGATTCTTACTAGTGCTCATGATTAACAACTCCTACAGCAGGTGCATCAGAGAATCACTGACAACATTTCTTACCAGTTACAGAGAAGCTATCAAGATTCTCACTGTAGCCACGTGACTTACAGTGGAATTTGGTCATGAACTGATTTTATTGTATTATAATTATTCAGCTAGAGAGATAGAATCTGATTTTACATTTGCTGCTATCACATGCATGCAGTTGTGTGTTGGCTCCTCACTCATCCTACTGATGCAAACCTTTGTTTTAAAGACCATACTGGTTATGATGCATTTGATCTCTGTGGTGTTCTGAATGGAAGATGTTTCTGCCCTTCCAGGCCCCTTCTATGGCGAGCAGAAGAGCTAACTGCTTGTAGGAGTGCTGATGACAGCGATTATAACTTCATGTACCTGTTGATGCAATGAAACTCCCGAGGCATTAGCTGCTATTTACATGTCTTATTTGTTATGCTGACATTTTTATGCTTCTGTCAGGAGTGATCAACCAGACATATTGGGAATGCAGAGGTGAAGGACTCCCTTACTGCCATTCTTAACAGCAAAGTTTCCTCGTAGATTACAATGAGGGAGGGGTGAACCCTGAAATGCAAAGGTTCAGTTCAGCTGAACATACCTAAACTAGATGTATGTGAAACTTATCTACCACCCTTTAGCCTGTGACTTTCACAACACAATTCTGTAATTACTGAGACCAGAAGCAACATAACAACAGCTGTTCTTGTGATATTTTAATACCACTGGAATTAGGAGAGGTAAGAAATTCAGAGGTGTATGACAGCTTTGAAAATATCTGTTTCAGTATCAGTTTTATCCAAAATGAGACTGTTCTTGCCATCCCTAGTTAAAGAAGACATGGACTAGACACCAGATGAAAATGGGGAGGTCCCTGGTGGGCAAGATTATAAAATTCAGAAATAATACAGTAGCTATTTCTTAAAGAAAAAATGGTTGTTATTTGGAATAGTTATCATGGCAGTTATCATGGCAGTTGACTAGAAAACTGAATTTCCAGAACAGCTTTTAAAATAAATTCTGATCTTCAACCAGTAAAAGAGGCGGAAGTTCAATTTTGTTAAGGAGCTACAATATTAACAAAAAAAAAAAACCCTTTTCAAAAATAAAAAAATTTACTACTTTCAATTTACCTTCA
>NW_010391486.1:0-4462 GCF_000710305.1 Buceros rhinoceros silvestris | reverse complement strand
AAAAAAAAAAAACCTATTTCAAGAATAAAAAAATTACTACTTTCTAATTACCTTCATTTTCTGATTTTCACCACTGAAATGGAGAAAGACAGGCACTCAAGCCATGAAACTACAAGAATTTGCAGTTTCAGGTTCCCTACTTGGTAGGCAGCCGAGAGGTTCAGGCAGCAAACTAAGAAAAATAAGGCAAATTTTGTAATGTTTCCATGAAACGAGCAAGCTCTGATGCAAATTTTGCTTCTTTGTTCTTTTGTACTTCACAATGGGAACTCTTCCACCTTAAAATATCTATGGAATAGACAGAAATAGAGTAGTTTCTCATGTAGCTTATAAAGCAGCCAATGAAGCCATCGCTGCTTTTCTTCCTCGCTTGTAGAAGTGGCTAAAACATCTAACAAACTCAGAATAAGGCATTCAGATCTGATGGTACAACATCTTTCTCCAATTTTGGGGCCTTATTAGAAGAAGGACACCAACAAAGAGCAAAACTATTCAGAGAAGGGGAACAAATAGGCAGTGCAGGGTTGCATGTAATCACTGGGATCCATCTGACAAACCATCACTCCTCCAATGATTCAGCAGACCAGAGGATGGACAGGAGAAGAAGGGAAGTGTTTGGAGCTAACCTGTTTCTTTTGTATTTGCAACAGATCGGGACTAGGAAGACGGAAGGGGTCAGTTTCTGTGCTATGAGAAGCTTAAGCAATGGTAAATTGTGACATGCTGTCTCAGCTCCTTACAATTGCCTCGCTAATCCTTGATCCCTGCGGATACATCTACAGGACTTGGTTTAGAGGCTTAGAAGCCATGGCATTCAAGCTTGGGAAAGCCAAGTTAAATTAAAAAATAAAAAAACCAAAATATTAATTTTATTAGCAAGAATAACTGAAAAATACGGTTAGAACTATGCAGCTCATGTTTTTAATACAAACTGACACTGAAATTAAAAGGTTATGAATACAAAGCAAAGAAAGAAGCAAAGACATAGTTGCACTGTATGCAGTTCACCTGTGGAATTCATTACCAGATAAGGTCAGAAGTGTTAAACTGTATCTGGGGCTAAATGACAGCAGTTCCTCTATCACCCGATGACCCCTCCCTTGATGAGAAGGGGGACTGGGAAAAAGAGACCCATGGGTTTAAATGAGAACAGATTTAAGGAAATAGCCAAGCTAATACCAATATAGAGTACACAGAGTTACACTCAGCCCAGTGAATGCATGGTAGTCACCAGCAACAGGAAGGCAGTGCCTCAGGAGCAGAATGGTAATCAAGCCCCTGCAAGGATGGAAAGGAGGAGGATGAGCAGGATCAGGAGAGTACTAAAGAGCTCCCGTCATCAACAAAACTTGCCTCTTTACACTGAGCATGATGTTTATGGTCTGGGTTGCATCTGGGAGCTGGCTCCAATCAGCTGCCCTGGCTGACTGGACACTGCTAATGGCCTGCAGACCATGGCTGGCCTGGGATTCTATCCCAGCGAAACCAGGACAGCTGTGGATTTTTAAAAATCTGGATAGTGACCATGCATAGATCAATAATGGCCTGACACCATTAATAATTTATTCTACCTCAAAAATTTTGGTGTCAGCTGATTGCCGTTCAATGTAGAGATTTTTCCCTTCTGCCGCAGTGATGTTTGACTATAGTCATACTCTTTTTTGGAATGGGAACGCACCACCTCCCCGCCACCCCAACCCCCCCCCCCAAAAAAAAAAAAAAAAAAAGCGAAAAAAAAGGGAGAAAAAATAACCAACACTTTTTTTTAAAAAAAAAAAAAATAAAGGCAGAAAAGAGTGAAGAAAAATTCTCCTAGACTGAGGTTTCCCTCCATGTTTTTGGAAAACGAGCAGGGTTGGGAAAACTCCGAAGTACCTGATTCACATGAAGAGTTACAAGTGAGACCTTCAGATGATTCACAGATGCTGCAGCTTGTTGTGAACCACAAGTAGCTTTTCACCAGCTTCATGATTTTTCTTCTTAGTCCTTAAATCCCACATAGATATCTTCCATTGTTTGGAAATGGGGTTTCTCCTGATTAGATTAGAGAAAACCATCTCCTATTTCTAGCTCATGCTGTATATTTGGTCTCATGCTTGTGGATGAGATTCATGGACATTTTGGACACAGTCTGCAGAGTTGGGGCATTCCACAGAGACCACAGAGGCAGAAGTTGTCTTTGGATCTTATTTCTGGCTAATTCAGTGCTGTGTCTGTCCATGGGCAGGAATATTTGCTTCAGAGAAGAGCCACAGATGAGACAGGTGTGAGACAGTGTGTTTTACGTGGAGAACTTACGCTCATTTCCAAATATGAGATTGGTTCAAGAGCAGAAAAAAAAGAAGTTTATCTTCTTTCTAGTCTTAGCTAGGCTCACAAACATTTGGTCCTTCTTTGAATCATCTTAAATTCTCTACTTCATGACAGTTATGGTTTTGATTTTAACCAATATTGATCTTGATTAATATGCACATTCGTAGCCGAGCCTTTCATTCAGCTAATGTGTCAGGTACAGGACACTTCAAGGACTAATGACCTGATCTAGTCTGGGAATTCTAATACCATTATAGCTGTCAACAGAAGGAGGAAGACCAGCATCTTGACAATGACCCTCAAAAAAGAAAAAAAATTTTTTCACACAGCTATGGACTTCAAATTGTCAGCTATGGACTCACACAAACTCTTTCCTTTTAGACAAAAATACAGAAGTCCATCTTGGACATAAATAACCCTGTCCTGTCTGAGGAAATAATGGGGGGGAAAAAAAAGTGGCTTTATTGAAGCTAACCAGAATGAGGCACATCCAGGAATGAATAATGCCCAAGGAGACCTCAGGGTCAGAGTGGGCAGTGAATCAGACATCGACAATGCAATATGGCAGGGAGGAAGAAAGCTTGCAAATGTCATCTGTCATAACGGAGAGATAGACTGTGTCCAGAATGCTCTCATGGGAATGCTCTGCAAATACTCACTGAGCTCCTGACCTGTCATTGCCAAAAAAAAAAAACAACACCCCTAAAAGAAAATGAGGGAACTAGAGGAAGTTAAAAGAAGAGCAGTTAGAATGCTCTTCAGGCTGGAAAAACTCAGCTCTGTGGATAGACTAAAATGGCTAGATGGTGGCAGTGGCACTTCAGTGGCTTCTCTGGATGATTTGCTTGAGCGGACTTCACACACATATGGAAAAAGGAATCCAGCCTCTTTATACTGCTTTGGCTTTTGTGGTTATCACACAGAGTCCTTAAAAGCCCAGCGTTGTGCTGAAGAAGGACTCTGCCAACACAGTGACTGTAGGGGATAGCTTGAAGGCTTCCTCCTACTGAGCCCAGTACCAGGGTCAGGGATAACAGCTATGCTGTGGAGATGGTGCTACAACACTGCAGAAATTACTGCACAAACAGCAAGAATGTCACCTGAACTTCTGGTGCTCAGAGTATTTAAATCATACTAAAGCCGTGAAATGGTCCAGAAATAGGAAGAACACAAAGGTGGCTTAAAGCCAGCACAGACCCATCCTTAAGACACGCAGCAAGCAGAAATTCTGAGAGGTGGGTAGGAGGAAGGGAAAAAAAGGGGGAATAAAAAAAAAAAAGAAAGATGACTTCAGATTGACTAGCAGGGGAAAAAAATACATCATAAAGGTCAAACCTAAGACTGTGAGATGTGAGAGGCAAATGGCAGAAAGCTTCTTTTCTCGCAACGTTTGCCATGGATCCTAAGTGGACACTGTGCAGCTGGAGTGGGCTCCTGTCAGGTAAATAATAAACTGCCAGGCAATTTCCATCTTGTCATTTAATGTTTAGATTAAAACACCTGAAGCCTTCGAGTGGGGAGCAAGACTGTGCCATACGCTTGTGTGTAGAGGGGCTCCACGCGTCCCATGGCAAACCTCGAGGTTTCAGCTCGTTCTACATTAAGTTTAGTCAGAGCCTTGTGAGAGGGGAGTCCTCTGGGAAGCGGGGGCTCGAGCCAAGGCAGGCAACTAGAAAACCCTTCTCCACTGCTCCCATTCACACAGAAACCGCCCCATGTAATCACCCCCATAAAGTCACCTTCATTAATAATTCACCGAAATTCTTGATTCATCAAGTCCAGGAAGTTCCCGGGAAGTGTGAGAAAAGACCAGCTGGGCATGTCTAGTGTCAAGAGGACTTAAAAACGGCTCCGAGGAGGCGAAGCCGCACAGCACAAACACGCAGTTCACAACAGCGAAGCATGCATCTCCCTTCTCTCTATTCGCCTCCTCCCTTCCCCGATTTTATCCTGCTTTTTTTTACTATCTCTACCGAACGATTAGGGAGAAGCTGGCTGCTCTCCACCTCAAGCACGGAGCGGCTCTCGGGGGGGAAGGGGGGGCTCCCGTAACACAGCCCTCCCCCTCTGCCCTCCCACCGCATTCACTTGCAAATCCCTGCCTGCCCGGCGGAGCCCGCTCCGCGCCCGCTCCGCGCCTCCCCGGCTT
>NW_010391485.1:0-9566 GCF_000710305.1 Buceros rhinoceros silvestris | reverse complement strand
TATATATATATAGCATGTGTGCTTTGAAAACAATGCCCGAAGCTCGTGAATGAGACGAACACGTTCAGCTGTCTATATAAGAATGGGTTTCCAAAGCAAAGGAGTTAAAGCCATCCATGTGTAGGTCATAGCACAAAAAATTGCTTTTTCTTTGGCAAGACATTTCTAGAACAATGACCTGATGATAAAGACAATAGGCCCCAGCAACACTTGCTTTCCACCCAAGAAGAAAAAGACTAGATATCTCTGTGCTAGCCACTGAAATGTGACAAACTGATAGAACTGCCTGCAGTGCATTTGGGTCAGTCAGAAATATGAATATGTGTAAAACCTTAAGATAGAAGGAATAAGTAAGATGGTACAAAAGAATTGGAGCATCAGTGAGGTCTGAAGCTCAGCTGTAAAAAAAAAAAAAGGTATTTTAATGAGGGGAAAGTCTTTGTTATGCATTTCACCATCTCAGGTATGTTGCTGTAGACACAGGCCGTGTTGTTAATTTGGTTTTGTATATAACCACATATAGAGCAAGTGTAAGCCCTACAGATTGCCATTGGGTATTACTGTGCTTATTCAAAGTATGTGCTGAAGAAAGAAACCTCCCACTAAAGCATTTGCCTCTGGGGTCAGTTACCCGCTTTAGGGAGAGTTCAAGAATTTTATAAAAGGGCACATACCTTGCCTGTGGTGGTAAGAAATTACCTCAGTGACTGATACTTATATCACAGCAGTTCGTGGAGCAGCTAATATTCAGCATGATATAAGGGTTTTACGTGTGATTTAATATACTACTACAGCCTCTTTGAGATCTTGAAGTAAAAACTTCACAAATAATTCAAGTATTTTATAATTTTCCTGACCTTGTAACTATTAGCCCAATCGTCTAGTCAGGTAGTTTTTAAAACTAAACTAGACTTTTCATCTCGGTCAGCTCTTTGAACCCACAATCTGTTTTCTTGTGACTGTCTGTGTTCACAGTATTTCTCTGATCTATCCTTATTATCTGCCACATCAGCAACTGAATAAGCATTTTACGAGTCTAGGTGGTAGTTTCGTATAAAATTATTTTTATTGACTGCTTATTTCAGTCATGAAACCGTTTTTGAATTTGTTAATGATTGTCTTCTACCTTTTTTGTAGAGAGAGCACAGGGCAGAGAGAATGTGAAATGTGTAAATATCAGATAGGCAGCTTTGTCCAAAAGAACAAAGGAAACCACAAAGCCACAATTAACATCATGAAAAAGGTACAAATTAACGTTAAGCTCTATAATTACTTTACAATTTAGAGTCCTCATATATATGCAGATAATATGCCTTTGAAATGTGGTTGAAATTATATTTCTGAAAACAGATGCTTTCTCCTGCCATCTGTGATAAGCCTATTTGTACCCCAGCCTTTTGACTTGTTTAGAAGCCAGAATAAATAAAACAAAAATGTCTCCTGAAAAACGTTGGTAAAACAATGTCAGTTCATCAAATTTCCTACCACAGCATTTTCCCATATCAATGCATAGCACATTTTTCTCTGTATTGCTTTTAACAATAAACTTACGATAATTTTATTAGCAATTTAATAAAAAATAAAAAATTTTAAAAAGGTTTCCTAGTCCTTTCTAGAGTGACTGCTTAACAGACTTGAGACCCCTTCAGGTAAGAGCTGTAAGGACTTCATGGACACTTTCTGACCATGCATACCCAACCAAACATATGGTCAAAGAAGTCTTGAGAAGCAAACACTTTGGGAGTGGTGGTCATGACCATTGTATTACAGAATCATAGAATCATCTGGTTGGGAGAGACCTTTACAATCATCGAGTACAACTGCTCACCCTGCACTACCAGGGTCCCTAAACCATGCCCCTCACCCCGACATCTACACGTCTCTTAAACACTTCCAGGGATGGGGACTCCACCAACTCCCTGGGCAGCATCTTCCAATGCTTCACAACACTGTAAAGAAATTTTTCCTAATATCCAACCTAACCTCCCTTGGTGCAACTTAAGGCCATTTCCTCTCATCCTGTCACTTGTCACATGGGAGAAGAGACCAATCCCCACCTTTCTACAACCTCCTTTCAGGTAGTTGTAGAGAGCAATAAGGTCTCCCCTCAGACTCCTTTTCTCTAGGCTAAACAACCCCAGTTCCCTCAGTCTCTCCTCATAGGACTTGTGCTCTAAACCCTTCACCAGCTTCATTGCCCTTCTCTGGACATGCTCCAGCACCTCAATGTCCTTCTTGAAGTGAGGGGCCCAAAACCGAACAAAGCGCTCAAGATGTCAAGTCTCATCAGTGCCAAGTATAGTGGAACAAACACTTAGCTCCTCCTGCTAGTCAAACTATTTGTGATGCAATCCAGGATGGTGTTGGCCTTCTTGGCCACCTGGGCACTCTGCTGGCTCATATTCAGTCGGCTGTCAACCAGCATGGCCAGGTCCTTTTCCCCCAGGGCATCTTTCTAGCCACTCTTCCCCAAGCCTGTAGCATTGTAGGGGGTTGTTGTGGCCCAAGTGCAGGATTCGACACTTGGCCTTATTGAGCTTCATACATTCATGTCACCCACAAGCCCTTCTCTGTTTGTGAACAACAGCTCCAGCAGCCAAGAAAGGGCGCGTGTGGAACAAAGGTAGGAGTTTTGAATCTGTGCTGTCTACTTCAGTTGTTTGCTGGAAGGACTTACTGAATATGTTAGCATATACTCTAAATTTTGGTCTTATAATTTTTTCATTTACTACGAAATTTTGTACTGCAAAGTATTTTTTTCAGTCTGTCAGCGCATGCAAAAGTGCTCTGATCCGATACTTGTAACAGTATAATGTTCAATACAGTCACCAGCGGATTAATCTTTGTATCTATCCATCTATCTATCCATCTATCTATCCATCTATCTATCCGTCTATCTAGCTAACTATATCTCACAGCTGCACTGACTCTACTGAGTCATTGAGTAGGTTTGACAAATACTGGCTGATAATTAACTTCATTAAACCAGCTTTTATAATCTGGATAGAAAATTTAACAAGCTTTGATGTGTAATGGATCATTGTAGGTGGATCTACCAGCTACATTTTGTCCTGCAATAAAGCAATTTTTTTCTTTTTTCTTCTGCATCCTTTGCTTTTTCACAACGATATCTTATTTGAAATGAGGACAAAGGAAACAGTGAGAAGGATAACAATAAACTTGTGCCTCAACCAGAGATAAACAGGCATTTCAAAGAGAAAATAAGAGAATTTACCACAAGTTTAATGGTTCAGGACACTGGGACTAAATCTAAAGTTCACTCCTCTCCAAGTTCTGACCGCAGACTGCCAGGACTGACACTCTAACTTGTTTTGATTTGGTGGTTATTTTATGGCTAGGACACTACAGTGTCTCTGAGTCTTTTTATGACTAGGAAACCACTGAGTCCCTCAGTCTTTTCACCTTGTTATAGAGTGAAATAATTCCTCTAAAACAAGATGGTAAGAAGACTATCTGAGCTTCAAAATATAAAGGCTGGAAAATATTTCATTTCTTTCAAAACTGCTTCTGCTTTCCCACCAAACTTTAAAAGAGCTGAAAAAAAGAGGTACAATACAATCCAGTAGGTCTTTGAAAATATTGGTAGATCATTACCATTTCTAAAATATCTTAGAATACTACTACTGGTGGGTAGTATTAAACCTCTTACCATTTAGTTCTAATTTAATTTTTTTTCCCTTCACTTTCATTTATTTTGGATTCTGAAGAGTACATTCTGTTCACTTTCTCAAGGGTGGTTTAACTCCACAGTAAGAGAGATAGCACAATTAAAATCAATTTCTTTGAGAAACCTATTAAAAAGGAAGTCTTTGGTGTGTGTTTATAGCATATTATAAAGTTGTGTTTATGTGAGCTTGGAAATTAATACCACATGTAAATAGTAAAGATAAAAAAAAACCCAGCAAAACTGGAACTTTCACACATGAATTCTGAATTAAAGTTTTCTCAATCAAAACAGATTAAATCCAGAAAGCTTATACACAGATTGCAGCATGAGTACTGTGGACTCCATGATGGGTTGTGTCAAGTCCAGAAGTAAAAGAAGAGTACATTCTGTTCACTTTCTCAAGGGTGGTTTAACTCCACAGTAAGAGAGATAGCACAATTAAAATCAATTTCTTTGAGAAACCTATTAAAAAGGAAGTCTTTGGTGTGTGTTTATAGCATATTATAAAGTTGTGTTTATGTGAGCTTGGAAATTAATACCACATGTAAATAGTAAAGATAAAAAAAAACCCAGCAAAACTGGAACTTTCACACATGAATTCTGAATTAAAGTTTTCTCAATCAAAACAGATTAAATCCAGAAAGCTTATACACAGATTGCAGCATGATGAGTACTGTGGACTCCATGATGGGTTGTGTCAAGTCCAGAAGTAAAAAAAACCCCAAACTTTAAAGCATTTGTATGCTTTTTATAAAAGAGTTCTTTTGGGACAATATGTTTTCATTGTTATACAATAAACACTAAATAAAAACGTTTGCAGTGTCATTTTCAGAAGCTTGCAAACCAAACTTGGGGGAACAGAATCAAGCATTTATTACAAGTACATTAATTTGTAGATTGCACAGATCTACGATAAGTGATCTTGTAAATTATTATTTACTTTGATTTAAGGACACTGAAGACCATCCAGATTTCTGCATAACGCAGAATCTGAAACATTTAATATTAATATAATTAGACTACCAAGACTGACTTTTATTTACCAATCCTAGTAAAGTCAGCAAGATGGAATACCCAGCAGAAACAATAGCCGTTCTATCCTAACAACACAAAAACATATCTTTATTTGGACAGATGAATAAAGCTACACTTGGCAAAACTTGTCTGTAACTATTCCAATACAGTATCACACCCTTCATACTTCATTCCTCAATAAAGAAGACAGAAAAAAAAAAATTTGTTTCGGATATCTTCACAGTATACTCCACATTACATTAGTTTAACTGATGTTTTTCTATATAAGAGTACTGATATGAACATTTAAGAATCCTGGTACAAAAAGCAGGAAAATCTAGTTTTGCTCATATTGTATCTCTCTATGGAAAAGTCAATTTATCACTTTGGAGTGTCTTAGTGTCGTATCGGCACACATGGATCCATGCTGGCAGTGCTATCTCTGTAAGTACGCATGAGTGTTTATATGTGAGACTATGTGTGCATATTCATATATACATATATACAAGTATACTCACACACGTATATGTATTTACATACACACACATATCTATGCTGAATTAGATTTGTTACAAGATGAGGAAAATTTAGTCTTCAGTTTTTAAAATCTTTCAACATTTTATGAGAGGTGCCATTGAACTTTTCAAAATAACAATTATTAGATGCACTTTTTTGGCAACAAGCAGGGAACATCAATCAAAATTCTTTATCATTAAATACCTTCACCTCCTTATTTTCTTATACATTATTGTTTACTCTTTGTAATACTGCATTGACCTTAAAATTGCCAATGGCCAAGGATGAAATAGCAAAAATGGGGTTTTCAGTTTTTCTTTCTTATGTCATCAACTTGTAAGGGTGGAGGAACAGTAAGGGCAAAACAAAACGACAGTCTGTTTGGGTGGATATATTTTAATGAAATAATGATGGCATGAGAAACATATTGCAAGCTTGGAATCTTGTTAAATAGGATCCAGCTGAGATTATTGGACAGAGTGCAAGAGAGCAAGGTCAAAGAAAAAAAAATTATACTCAAAAGCCGATTCTATTTCTTTGAATATAAATGGGACTTATAAATTACATGCTTATGTGTGTGTGTAGTTTTTTAAACAGAGCAGGTATATAAGGTGGAGAAAAATTTCCCAACTGATTTTAAGGTATTTCCTCTTCCTCTCACCCAGTCTGGCTTGGTCTAAAATAATATTGATCTTTGTGAGAAAAATGTTCTCCTACAATATACAATGCTGTGAAAATCAAGAAACGTTATGAGGTTTTCAGAACACAAGAATTCTATTTCCAGATCGCACTGATTACTGAATCAAAGCCATTCAGAAAAGTATACCTTCATAGGTCTTGCCATAAACAAGGTTCCATGAAAGCCGGCAGTTCCCTAGGCACCTCAACACACCTATGCTGACACTCACTGAGATTTAACTGGTATGGTGTTGGCATACAAATATTCAGAGAAACAGCATATGAAACCTGCGAAGAACATACGAGTAGCTACTGTGGTAAGAATAGATCAAAACAGGGTATATTTTCTTTTACCAAAAGAAGGACGTCAGAATTGCTTACCAATATAGGAAAAAAAAAAGAAAAAGTCAGGGAGCAGGAAAAAGGACCAAGGTCTTTCTCTGTTTAAGCTGCTGGATAGGTAGAGACCTGCATAGGGAAGGATCTTGGACAGTCCTGGAGAATAGGTCCCTCAGCTGACACAGTCTGTCCTAGCATATGTAGATGCAGAATTGTAATCCTGCCTCCCTTATTTATGCATTTTGTGTGCACACACATATTCATGAAAGTTAATATATTTTAAGAGAGAAGTAGAGAACTTGAATTTAACACAGTAACTAGAGTTACTACTTGAGCCCTCTGTACGGAAAACAAGTTGACAAATCCTGCTGGGAAAATAAATAAAAAGACATTATTGTAATCATAATTTTAGTTCTCCCCAGCTATCTTGTACAGCTATCTACACATTCATTCATTATTAAACACAGATTAATAGCTAAGGCATTCTTTTTAACAAGAGCTGTAACATGAAATATTAGGCCTATGCTTCCCTCCCCCTAGTTTTAACATCAGTTAACCAGAATGTATTGCAGGAGAAGGATGGAAGAGTGACCTGGATGAAGTTTGAAATTCAGAACTGTGTGGCCTCTCTAAATTAACTGCGCAAGTCTGTGCACAGAAATGTGTGATTATCTGTGTGTATGCCCATTTGTTCATGTGTGTGCATAGATAGTTTTCAGCTTGCTATGCCTATATCCTCACCTGTTTTAGTTCTCCCCAGCTATCTTGTACAGCTATCTACACATTCATTCATTATTAAACACAGATTAATAGCTAAGGCATTCTTTTTAACAAGAGCTGTAACATGAAATATTAGGCCTATGCTTCCCTCCCCCTAGTTTTAACATCAGTTAACCAGAATGTATTGCAGGAGAAGGATGGAAGAGTGACCTGGATGAAGTTTGAAATTCAGAACTGTGTGGCCTCTCTAAATTAACTGCGCAAGTCTGTGCACAGAAATGTGTGATTATCTGTGTGTATGCCCATTTGTTCATGTGTGTGCATAGATAGTTTTCAGCTTGCTATGCCTATACCCTGACCTCATATAATAAGCAAACTGCAGCCTAATTGCATGTGCAAGCGTAATGCCCAAAGCCCGTTAAGTTCACCGCTTCAGTTGATCTTATTATCTTGGGAATAATGCTTCTGTGACTTGGCTGGACAGCATCTGGCTGGCATAATGTGGGCACGCACCTATGCACACTTTTCAGCAGACATGCCCTGGAATCTCAATTCTCCTCTCACTATGCAAGTTTAAAAATATTATCTTCATGCAAAGGTAAGCTGGAAATTTTTTTCCCACTTTTTCTGTAGTGAAGTGTACCTCATAAAAATTTGAATTTTTCCTCAGAAACAGGAAGATCCTTGACCTTTACAGCCGTATTTTGCACTTGTCTGGAATTTGGAGCTTCCACTTGATAATATACAGATAGTTTTCTGAGGTCTTGTTTTTTTAGGTGAACTTTCACTTTGTATTATTTAATTGAATCCCAGTTCTACTGTAATTTGGTTATTCCTGTAAATAGCTCCTGTACAGTGTAATAATCTACAAGCCTCCAGTAGGATTCTTGGAAGTCTATTTAGTAATCTCATCAAACACATTAATACCACTTAGTGACTGTTATTCAATTACCTTGTCTACAATTTCAATCCTCTGATATGCTAAGAGCTGAAAGACTTTTTTGGGGAGATTTTAAGTGTCATTCATAGCTGTGGTCAGTTAGCCTCAGCTAACAGCCAAATGTTCACTCAACCACTCACTCACTCCCCCTCCTCAACAGGATGTGGGGAGAAGAGAGGATGAGAAACAAATACAGGGAGATTGCTTACAATTTACTGTCACAGGCAAAACACACTCAACTTGGGGAAAATTAATATCATTGTCCTGGTGTGAACATGGTGTCAGCCATGTGGCTGAGTTTTCCTTATTCAAACCTTTCCCCATCCCCCAGTCGCGGCTTTCCCGCGCTTTCGGGGAAGGGAGTGGACCTTGGACTGAATCACACCGCTACGCCCCACGTCCCTGCATCATTGCGGATAGAGACTGAGGAGCTAAGGGAAGCGCGAAAATGGTTTCCAGATGCTTGAAGTAGAGCCTTCCGCAGAATGCGGGGAACACCACCAGTGTTCCTCTGGAGAACCAGTCAACCCTGCAATGGGGATTTGGGGGGGGCGGGGGACGACACTGCCCTCGGTAACCCAGTCCTTTTCTGGTCCCCCCAAAAAGGGAGGACTACCGCACAGAAGGTTTGCTCAGGAGAAGTTTTCCTGGACTGAAAACTTTTGTGAGGACAGGGACAACTCCTTGCCTCCATCCCCACCCCCGCCACTGGCACGGCGAGCCACGGGGTGGGTCGGTCCTTTGTTTGTAAGCGGGGTATGTGAGTTTGAATGGGAGATTATATTGTATTTGCATACGCCTATTTGTTTATTCATCAATCACTCCCTCTATATTTCTCTCCTTTTCCAGTCCTGTTTAACTTTTAAAATGGTTTTACCTTTGGGGCATTTCACTATTAAACCTCTTCTGGTCTCACCCCCTTCACATTAGGCCTGTGTCTGCCTTTTCCTTTGCCCAAACAAAGCCTTGAATTCAAGCCATTAACGAGCTGATAAGCTCCCTTTCGGTGTAGTTTTGCTGGGTTTTGTCTTCCAGAGATACCCTGGCAGTTGCAGCCTTTCGGTGCAAACAGCCCCTTTGTTCAAACTGGGACAATAATTTATTGCCAATTCAGATAGTGAGAAGCAAGAAGATAAACATTGAAACACCTTTCTTCCTACTCTTTCCAGGTCCTTCTCTCCTCACTGCTCTGAGTTACATGGTGGGGATGTGTGTTTGGGATGTATGTATTACAGTTAATACATAGGAGTGTCTCTCTTCTGCTCCTTCCTCCTCAGATTCTTCCCCTGCTTTGGTGTGTGCTCTCCATGGTTCACAGTTCCTTCAGGAATATCCAACTTTGCCAGCACAATTCCTCTCCAGGCTGCAATAGATACAAACTCCACCATGGAACACCTCCTTCTCCTTCGCTTACCTTGGTATTTCCTCTATTTTTTGTCACTCTTTTTGTTCCCTCCTCCTCTCTCTGTGCAGTGTTTCTGATCTTTCTTAAATACATTTTCTTAGAGGTGCCACCACTTTGGCTGATGAGCCCAGCTGTCTCCTGTGGTGGGTTGATCGTGGAGCTGGCTGAAACAGGCTGTGTCTGGTGCAGGGCACACACAGACCTCTTCTCCCAGACACCACCACTGTGGTCCTATCCCCTCTTGTCTCCCCCTCCCTGCTACAAAA
>NW_010391484.1:5636-7975 GCF_000710305.1 Buceros rhinoceros silvestris | reverse complement strand
TGAAGGAGAGAGCTATTCAGCTGTGGGTACTTGTTAAACAGCAGGGAATGCAGAAACTTCTAAATAAAACAAATCGTGCTTGCAGGCAGAAGACTTGAACAAATTAGTTTAACTAGACCACTAGTGCTTCTATTCAGCACTGGGGGGATTTCGCAGTGCTGTAGTAGCAATTTAAAGGTTAAAGCAGACCTGAAAATGAAAGGTTGTTTCAAGCTTAACATGGTTTCCTCTCTGTGAATATATTAGAGGCAATTCTGAAAAGATGTAATTGTGTCAGCAGTGAGGAGCTGTGCTATTCTTAAAGGCTCTATCTGAACTATATTTAAAATTAAGACATCTGATGAGAAGATAGTGGTCCTGGACTGGAATATTGCTTCTGCAAAAGTCTGGAGTTTCGGCTTGACACTGGTAAATGTGTGTCCTGGTTTGAGGTAGAACAGAACTAATTCTGTTCAGTGATTTTAATTTCCAGCTCAGTCTCTTCTAACTGACTGCACTTGCTGAAGTTAATGGCGTGTTTTTGCAGACAGTCTCTGCTTCTAGCAGTGATAACACTTGATGTGCACAGTTACTGCCAGGGGTTGGTCTGCAGAAAGGCTCTGGCTTACACTTGCTCCTGTGCAGACCAAGGTCACTGCTAAACCTTGTGTGTCACAGTGGGAGTGCTGTGAGTGAGAGGCTGCACCTGGGGGGAGGAGCAGACAGGACAGGTGACCCTACACTGACCAACAAGGTGTTCCATCTCATATATGTCATATCTGGTGACGTCAAAGCTGAGGGATCACAAGGGTTGAGCTATCTTCTTCAATGGCTGGTGTCCAAGTGGGACTCTGTCTGTTCTGCCTTCGACTCCAATTCGTGCATTCTCAAATCCAGTTCTGGCATCCAGCTCTTGCATCCCGTTCCTTTCTGCCACTGAGTTCAGTCTGTGCCTTCCTCAGCTCCTACCCCACAGCATCAGTGGTGACGGTGATGTGATAGCCATCAACAGGGTTTGGTGTGGTATTGATATTCAAAATTATTGTTATTCTTTTCATGAAAGCAGTTTTAGTTTTCTTTTCCAATCCATAAGTCTCTCTCCCTTATTCCCTTTCTCTTTTCCTTTGGGAAAGGAGGGATGTTGATAGAGAGCATCTGTCATTTGCCTAGTGACTGACCCAGTCTAAATCTGCAACAACGTGTTTCATTGTTTACTTCCTTGAGTTAAAATGAAAAAAATTCGTGTTTGAAACCACGATGATGGGAGCAATATCTTTTGCCTTCATGAAGCTCTTAACAATCTCTAAAACATTGATGTAGGGATAAAAAATGGAGACTTAAAGCATGAGCTGTTACTGCCTGACCCATTTCCTTTCTGAAATACTGGCAGAGGCAGCTGTAGAGATCTCATTGAAATTCTTATCCTGCCACAGCATCAAAACAGTGTAAAAGTATTCAGCATTCTTAATAAGTCTAAGGACATTCAGATTTCTGGTTGGTTGGTTTGCTGGTTTGTTTTCCATCTTGTACATCATGGTACTCGTTTCAAGGTAGAAAGATTGCATTTTGTTTTGTCTTGTTGTCACCGGTTTGGCCGAGGCTGAGCCAAGGTCCGATGACGATAATACCCTTCCCTATCCCACCAGAGATAGGGGAATGGAGAAAAGAATTAGTGAGACCTCTAAAATGCTTTTTGGGAAACTGAAACAAACTTTAATAACACTACAAACAGATATATGTAAAATACAAAGGAAAACCAGTGAGATATTGAGGGTTTTGGGAAGGCAAGAGTTAACCCACGGTCGGTAGCAATAGCGAAACCGATCTGCGGCGGTGATCCGAGATGGTGGCAGCCACGTGGTTCTGCCGCGTGACTGGAACACAGGAACCCGCGCAGTTATGAATTACCTGGCAGTGCGAGATAGAGTAGAATCGGCACAATCCTACCAGTCTCTATCGTGGGTTGAGGCAAAAGCAAAAGCAAACAGCTCTTGGGCGGGCGGGTAGTCCGGGCTCACCTTGGTGCAAGTGGCGGGGCTCCGATGCGGCGTGCCGAGGTGGCGCGGCGGCTTTTCCAGTAAAAAGCAGCTCAGTTGGTTCTCGGGTGCGGCTCCTCAGTCGCAACGAGGGGAGGGGGGCTCCGATCCCCCACGGCGCGCAGTTCCCAGGCTGGTCCCTTGCGGCGGCGGCGCTTTGCCAAGGAAGTGGTGGTGGCGGCACTCCGGGACAGGCACTGCTCGTGGCGGCACACTGCGCGAGGGCTCTGTCTCCGCTAGGTGGTTGAGTCAAACACGGTGGCAATAGGGCTCACGGCAGCGGTGAGCGAGCGGGGACGGCAGGGGCGGGGGAAGGCAAGAAGG
>NW_010391484.1:1187-5558 GCF_000710305.1 Buceros rhinoceros silvestris | reverse complement strand
GAGAAGCAAGCAAGCAGGCAGGCACGGCACGGCTAGCTCCGCGGTGGCCAAGAGCACGGGGAGAAACTGAGCTCGCAGCACAGTCGCGTGACTTTTAAAGCGAAAGTGGTGCGAAAACTTTCAACCTATGAGGATGCTGCTTAACGTCACATGGCAGGGAATACAAATGCTATAGGTTAGTTTAAAGCAAACTTCTCCTAAAAAGGAGATCTTTGCTAACCTACCACTCTTGTAAACATTTGTATTTGGCCATCGTAATCACAGGTGGTCACAGTGGTTAGAGGCAGAAGTTCTTAACCTGAAGTCAGATATTATGTCCCTACTTCAGATTATTTTTTAATATGGATAGAGAATTGTAGCTACAGAAAGATAATGCAATGCAGAGTATTTTGTATGTTGAATAATGGATTCAGTAGTTCTGGTAACCATTTATTCTGTTAAGTCTATTTCATTTTATTGCATCTTCCTAATTTTGCTGCTCCCAGCACTTGTGCTTACTGGGCTGGTGCAGAATTGATGAAATGCCTATCATTCAGGCAGCTGATAATCACATTAGTTAGGATCCCTGATCATACAGTGCAGACACACAATTACACAGGAGATAATATCTTCATTTTATGTACTTTTATTTTATTATAGAGTTACTGATGCTACTCCACTAGTTAAGTTCCATTTTTCACTTTAATTCTGTCTATTAGTTTTGTGCAACTAAATCAGCATATCTTACCTAGATTCACAGCACTTCTCAGGGGGAGTCTGAGCATGAGTTGATCACATCGATAGATTATACGGGCCCACACCTTCATCTGTAAAGGCCCCCATATGGCTGCATGATGATTTCATGTATTAGTGGAATTATTGTTTTAGCAAAATCAAATCTGTAATCAGATCCATGTCACCAGATGTTACCACTGAAGGGTCTGAGCAAGTGTATCACTTGCCATTCCTTTTATCCAAATTTCACTGTATTTGCCACTTTGTATGTCTTTCTAAGTTTTCTGTTCTTTTTGTCTAGGAAAATTGATGATTTGTCAAAGCCTAGGTTCTTATGATATTATTCCTGTTATGTATTGTAACAATTTACAATAAAAAAATATCAGAAATAATGTGGATTGTTGTGGATTCTAAATATGCTTTACAGGAAGATCTTCAGTTAGTGTAATTTGAAGGTAATGGAGCTGTAAAACAGTGTAGCTGCTAAGATAAACTGTGATTGTTGCTGACAAAATTTATTATGCTCTATTTTTGATGATACAACATGCTGTTATATTTTCCCTTCATGCATATGCTACTGCCTGTATAGTATGCCAAATAATGCATGGTAGAGGATTCTACAGCCTGAGAGCTTTGGGGATGAAGCTTGCTGGTAGTAGTTTTGAATTATACTGCATGAGTTTTCTACGTAATCTTAAGTGTGCTAAAATACTGTCATATGCTGAATTTGAAGACTCTGTGATTCCATATAGGGACTAAAGGTCTAGAGAGCTTATTAAGTAGTAGTGGGTAGTTTTGTGCTCTTAGTAGAAACATTAGGGATATGGTACATTCTAATGCATAAACGGTTCTAAGACCTAAACACTGACTGTTTCTTCTGTTGGGATGGCCCTTGTTAATTCCTGGGACAGCTGCAGTTATGCAGGGGTTGATACATTGTGCTGTATCAGCCTGGCTTGGTTGGCAGCTGCCTTATGTCCTCTTCTGCTTTGACAAGAATTGTGATGTACAGTCTTGCAGCATAGGCAGGTTGCCCAATAGCCAGACTGCTTTGTATCCTGCTAGTGGGATTTTCATTTTGCTAGACTGGGGAAATAGTTATGGCAAATAGTATCTGACCTTAAGTTTCTGAAATTAGAAATACCCTGGAGCAAAAAAGGAAAAGAAATCCTAGGCTGTTGCTAGTATACTTTTTGCGCTTCGGGAACACTCACCAACGTGTTTTCATCTTTTGGTAGGGTGCAGATGGTGCTGTGTAGCCATATGGTCCATCTTTGATAATGTGCTTTTAAAGCTATTAAGCTAATTGCTTGCCAGGAGAAACAGGAAATGGAAATGTATGCAGAGTTGTTGTTTGAAAAAATGGTGTTTCCTGCGTACTGTGTTTCAGTATAGAAATCAGAATAGAATGTATACCAGCATGCATGCATCCTCAATAAGTAGGCATATTCACACTGTGTATTGTATTGCTGAAGAAGTTGAGTCCCTCAAGGTGGTTGATTTGCTTGCTTGTGCCTTATTTTGGGTCTGTGAGAAGAGAGAAGACTGGTGGATAAGAATTTTGTAACAAATAGGATATGGTCTCCACTGCAAGGAGAACTTCAAGGTATGAAAAGCGACATTTATGTAGACCTTTGCTGGACTTTTTACACTGGAGCAGTGATTTAACTCAGCTGCCTGAATAGGTTTTCATTTAAATTTAGCATTAAAATCAAATTGATCAAGGTTCTGGCTGTGGTCACATTTATGAAACAAACACTATTCTGAACTGAGGAATTCTTAATTTATACTTTGCTACGCAATGTCAAATTTATGTCCATCCTAGGATTTGTAAATTTAAATGACATTAAAAATTGCAAAACATCCATTTTTTTTCCCCTTCTGTAGTCACAGGTGATTTCAGTATTTCCTCCACAGATTTTCTTGCTATAGATCCAAATTCTGTTACTCTGCAAGCAAATAAACTTCTGTACAGATAGTGAGGTTGGGGAGGGAGTCACTAGGTAACAGTACTTCCCTGAGGCATCTAATATCTGCCAATAGTTTAATCATACAGAAGAAAGCTGAGCATGATTATATTCTTAGAGGAATGAAATCTACGTCAGATTGTTCAGAAATGTTTAGTTCTTGTAAGATTTTTAGGTTAATTGACTTTTACAACTGTGTTTTAGACCTGTGATAGGTTTTTATAAATTTTGGTAGTCACAGAAATTTAAAGAAAAAACCAAAAGGCATTTAAAAGTTGTTTTCAGTTTCACTTCAATGTCCTTTTTCATAGAGATTTTAAATTATTCTATTAAATATTATTCTGTCTTGACTTAGGGCATTATTGCAATACACATGGTGATGTAGTCCCGTGAAAACTGATCTTTTGACTCAGCCAAAATCTTCCCCTCCCCACCTCCAACAGTTACTAGAGAAATTTCTGTAAAAGTTGTGGCGGCTGTATGTGTGTATTTTGAGATGGGTGAATGTCTACAGTACCGAAATTATTTGAGAGATAAATCTGCATTTAAATAAACTTACTATTGAAATAGGTGAGAAGTAATAAGCCAGAATTTCCACTGTGAAAGTGTGTGTAGGAAGTTAATACAGACATGAGAAACTGATAATATCATAATATTAATGACCATTTATCTATAAAAAGGATTTGCCTGTATTTCTGTTACTACTTATCATTTTAGAGTCAGTGTTCTGAGAACAGCTGCAGCACAAGTATTCAGTTAAATTAATTTTGTGATATAGAATACTTAATTCCTTTAAAGAAGAGTTTCTTAGCTTTTCATGGACTGTGCTTTTTAGTTTACAAAGTAATCTCTGAATTTACCATTTTTAGAAAAGGTTTGTGTTTTAATGCAAGCGAATGCTGATCGTGAGGTGAGTGTTCTAAGAGAACGTGGATTTCACACAACTGTGGGTTCTAGACTAATGGACAAAACCCCTGAAGATTATATTGTTTTGACTTTAGTAGAATCACAGTAAGTACTCTTTGACAGTGGTGGAGATGGCATGTACCTCTAATCTAATTGCTTGTATGCATTTTTTTGTTTACTGAAAATGGGATTCGTGAAGTAATAGAAAGCACTTGCAAATTTGGAGAGCGTTTGGCCAGTAATTATTTCAAGGGAAGGAAAGGGAATAGATTTGGAGAAATCTGAATCTTTCATTTTAGCATTTTTGAAAGTAAGGATTCTTCCTTTTTCATCAATACTCAGCTATTCAGAAAGATGTAGAAAATTATAACAACAATACTGAGTTGTGGAAAAAAATAATCTTTTCTCCGAATCCCTCCCCTTTTAATAAACTATCAGAATATTGCAATCTTCTGAAGGCGAAGAAAATAAAAAAAAATGTGTTTGTTATTCAATTCACATAGCTAAGGAAAAATAAATACGCTAAATCCTTTGCCTATCTGGTTCTAATGCCATTGCTGTTATTCCATGTTCTGCTTAAATCTGGTGTTAATAGTCATCGTATATTCTCACCATGATGACCAGTTTCAGTCATCACATTAGTAGGTGGTAGCATTCTGTGGAAAGAGAGAGAGGGAGGTAAAAGACAGGTATAACATGGGGTGATTGAAATAACGGATGTCTCAGAGCATGTTCTCTCTTTTTCGTGTTCTTCTTGGTTTGTTGGAACACAGCTCTCTTTCCC
>NW_010391484.1:0-1095 GCF_000710305.1 Buceros rhinoceros silvestris | reverse complement strand
GTTGCTGGTGATAATATTATTTACTGGTGAAATGAGCATGTTTTTAGAAAGTAAAATGTTGTGCTTGAAAAATTCAAAGCACTAGGGAAGTATCTAGACCATTACCTAGCAAAGTATGTCACATAGGTTTATTTGTGTACTCTGGTTTTACCTCCTCCTTAATATCTCTATAATAACTGTCTTTTGTTAAGATCCCCCAAAAGTCAGAATGAAAGGAGGAGATAGGACCAGTTAACTGACTTCTCTGACAAGAATTTTACTACTAAATGTGGTATGTTCAGTCAGATTCGTAAAACAAGAGGCATAATCTTAAGTGAATTGTCTACTGCCAAGGTGTAAATAAAAACATAAATCAAATGTATTTGTTTAATTGTTATTATTCCCATCAGAACGTGACCAGAATCCCTTACCAAGACCAAAATTTGGTTACAGCTGTGGGTGTTCTGAATTATATTTTTTGGCTAGCAGAAACTGCTCGTTCATGAAGTAAAATTAGTCTATGAAAATAATTGGTTAGAGCATTTAAATGCAACTTGGTAAAATGATGGACCCCCAACAATTTTCTAGGCCACGAACCGACCCAGGCTAAGTCAGGCTCAGATTGTGTGACGGAACGATAGACTCCACACGCCTCTTTTCTCTCTAGCTGACCGCTTTAAGACAAAGGATGGCCATTTGTTTCTCCCCCCTGCTCCCCATTTCTGCAGAGGAGCGGCGGGCACCAGTGAGACGGACAAGAGAAAAGAGGCTTGAACATGCCCTGGCTTGCACCAGGGAGATTGCCCACGTGTCTTCGTCCCAGGCATCAGGTCACATATAAACGGGCGAGCGTGCGGCGCCATTTCGAGTTGGGTTTTTCTCGGCTAGCCAGCGCGCAGCCAGAAGAATCTCTCCCCGGGGCGCAAGACGTCCACCTCGGTTACTTTCTAAGGACTTTTCTCCAATTTGGATGCAATTTTGGATGTATTCCTTAGAATTGAGCGAAGTTTTACCTCGGCACGGGTCAGCTGTTTTCTTGATATCACAAAGTGCGAGATTTTCTCTATTTTCATGTGGCTGAGACTCTTATTTTGGAAAAATCTTTCCCTTGGGAGT
>NW_010391483.1:25386-30947 GCF_000710305.1 Buceros rhinoceros silvestris | reverse complement strand
CAACCAGATGATTCTGTGATAAAAGACAAAAATTTAGGGATCTCTTCCAGTGAGAGTAAAGAGAATATAATTGCAAGACTGTCAGTCAAACAAAAGAAGTTCAGACTTCTTCAGATATATAGATGGAATCTGAAACGTCACATTGGCTCTATAACTAAAATACTAGAGTTTTGAATGTGGAAGTTCAAATATAGCAGAAGTAATAGTGAGAAATACTTGAATTTGAAGTTGAAATTGAATTTGAAATTTGAAACATATATATTTAAAATCAGAACAATACACTGATAGAGAAAATGTACTAAGACTGGATTGTTTGAAATCCTCCTCTGAGGATGGACCATGTATCTTTTAAGACAAGCTTTTGCCAGATTGAGTCTGCTGGTCTCAATAATAGAGAAAGAGGACTCCCAGTTCATTTTGACCTGTGTTCTCTGTTCTTTGTAGAAGAAAGTGATTGCAAGGATATTATTAGGGATGTGACTAGTGCCCATAAACTGGTGCTTCATTTCTGTAGTAATGCTCACATATTCTTTGTAAGAAGAGCTATTTAAAAGTGACCCTTTCACTCAGTCCCTCAGTTTCTCTTGTCACTTGTTTAAATCTATCCTTCTGCCACTCTGCCTTTTTTGGAAACTAAGCAAAGTGGTGTAAGTTTCATTATCACTGGCTATTACTGTGTCACCTGTAAAATTGATAAGCAAGAAGACTTCACAAGGAGATGCTGGTGTTTTGCTACACAGGGCAGCAGGCCATTGGACTCTATTTCTATGCCTTGCCATTCTCTATTGCATCCCTTCTGGATAAAATGTACTGTCTATTTTTGCCTTCAGCTGTCCACTTCACAACTGGGATATACGCTGTGTTCTTTTGACCAGCACTTTGAGTTCCACTGAATTAAAAAAAAAAAAAGCTACCAAGCAAAACAAACCAAAACCAAGAAATGCCTTGACTTAAGAGTTTGCTGTGATTCACTATTTGACCTTCAAGATGTGAAGCACCAGAAACAGGAACTAAATGTTACATAGTACATTCAACATTCAAAGTAAGAATTTTAGAAAACTTGATTTACTGACTGAAAACAAAAATAAAAGATTTTAATCACTGATCATATGAAACACATAGTTTTTAAGCGAAAAAGCTCTATACCTATTAGCAATCCCTGCTAGCATCTGTCACTCAAGAGGGAGTATTTAGTTTTGACTTCCTATTCTGCTATTTTTCTGCTATTTGTGAATGATGTGACTAGAGTCAAAGTTATGCCATGGAGCAAATTTCAGACAGTAAACTGAGAAGTGAATGAGGCTCTCTCCATGACAGTCCCTTCACCCTGTGAAATTGCTAGACAAGTCTGCTCATAACCAGCTCTTGGGTTCCATTTAAAAGCCTATCAGCTCAGTAGGAAAGGTTTTCTAAAGCCTCCTGACTTATGGAGAAAAGTAACTGCTAGCTGGCCTGAGGGCAATTTCTTCCCTCCATTTACCCCTCCTTGAGAGGCAGCAGCCCAAATAAATTATCGTCTAGGAAGTCCTGTTCATAAAGTGAAAAAAGAAAAAAGAAGAAAAATAAAAAAGAAAGAAACTTCAAAGCTGAGGCAGAGAAATTGTTATTGCATCCTCTGGTGCAAACAGCACGTGTGTGAAGGAGTGCATGAATTAGGACCTAATCTGAGATTCACACAATTGCAATCTATCTTCTGCTTTTTGTGGGGCCAGACCCATACAATGTCCCCCGACAGTACTCTTTACTTCATGGAAGCCATTTGTCAGACAGAAGGCATTGCAGCACTGCATGGAAAGCTGGTGATGGGATCAAAGAGCCACTATGCCTCCTTCACCTCCGAATTTTGCTAAATCCTTGAAGCGAATGTAACCCATTAAAATGAAACTCAGTCCCTACCTGCCCAAACCTACAACACGGACTCGACCAGCATGTGCATCTACTAGCAAGACATTCTGCTTCTTTCACAATCAAAGGACTAACTTTTCCTCCTCTCTGCAAAATAAACCCCCACAACAGCTGTGGTCAGCACCTGCAACACCTCCTCCACAGAGCAGAGCGATCACCAGAAATTCTTAATTGATACAGGTTACATACATCCTGTTGTGACCTATCAACAGGTCTCAGTGAAAAAGGCTCCCTTTCCATTGACAGCAAAAGATGCTGAAATGTTATTCAGGACATGTCAGGCCCCTGGACATCTTTCTTCCCTGGGCGTTTCAGCAACATAAGAAAAATTTTGGTTTGCTCTCCTTCTGAGCTCCTAGTGATTATGAAGCTTCAGCAGAGGACTTGCTGCATTCTGGGAAGGTTGCAGTGGCCATTGCCATGGACAATGTCTCCCTCAGCAACCTTTCATGCTGGGACAGGGATTTTCTTTCAGACAGGCTTGTGTTGCTGCTACCAACTGACATCATCACTGACCCCTTAAAGACTTCTCCCTTCAGAAGAGCCCTCATATGTCAGATATGGACAACAATGCTGAAGGAACAAACTCCACACTTCCCTGGAGACCCCAGCCTGCTGGCACTGAACAAAAGTGACTCCTCCAACCCTTGGGGTAGCGACCTGTGCCCCTCTTCTCCCACTGCACCCCTTCACAAGCTCGCACAAAGCCTTTCATTCTCCACCACTGCACTCCCACCTGGCCTCTTTGCAGGGGGAATCCCAGCTGGGAGCCCCCTTCTCCACCCCAAGCATCAAGCTTTCCTCCAGCAGAGTTTTACACCTCTGCTAGCATCCCAGCTATCCAGAGAAACAACCAGCCCCAAAACCTAGTTAAGCTCCTTCCTCCCTAGCCACCACACTCCGTGACATGCGGGGCTGCTGTCACATTTTTAGGAAGCTGCAGGTTTCTTAGAGGTGCTGATATCCCAGTTACTGCCTTCTTTCTTCCGTCTGTTACTACCTGAAATGGCTCTCCTGAAGATAAATGATTTCATAGATCCGCACTCTGGTTGATCAGTGACAGGAAAACAAGCAGTGAGGTGCTCTCTGGGCTGTTGCATTTGACTGGAAAATACATGGGGCTAGATTTCTAGGTCTTTCTAGAAAAACAGGCCTGAACACACCACTACTCACACTCAGCACTCAAGCACTCAGACAAAGCTCAGTGAAGAAGATGAGGCTTGGAAGACAAAGTCACTCAAAAATGCAAACCAACTCAGTGGCAGCTTGGAAGAAATCAGATAATTTATAGTAATTTCAGGTGGTTCATGCAGAGTCATGAGAAAGAAGCCTCCCTTGAGTCAACTTGCATTTAGGGTGGATTTCCTGCACAATGATATTTGGCTTTGATTCTTTCATCAGAGCCAAAAAAAGGATAAAAACCTGCTTATAATCACTGTAAGAATCCCATTTAATCAGATTTCTCTCTGGGTTCATTTCTTTAGCAGCGTTGAATTAACCTAATCCCTGCTTGATTTAACTAGGGGTTTTGACATTGTAAGTTTTGCAGTTAGCTGCCCACATCTCTGTGTCTGATACAAACTTTGCTCGCAGAAAAGGGTTGGAAAGGGATGTCTTAAATAAAAAACCTCTGACCAAATTTATATTAATGCCCATGTTCAGACTTTGCTGTTCTTATTTCTGAATCTGCATTTTTAAGTAATTACTATGAATTATCCTATGAAGCATGTAAAGTGATTCTGTTTATGCAAACTGGAGCCAAGTAAACAAATCCACTGTTTCCTAACTGGACCAGTTGTCTAAAGAGGAAAGGAAGACGAGAATCTGAAGGAGTTCGGTCCTTTTCCTAGTGACTTGATTTACTCCATGATCACATTCCCCACGTTTCTTTTGCCAGGAATTTCACTCAGACATTGGATGCAAACCTCTTTGGCTAACTACTTTGAAATACATGAACTAGTTAAAGCCAACTCACGGCTGAATTTAGAAAGAAAAAAAGAAATCACAGGTAAGACACAAATTGGTTAATGTGAACTCAGATGTAACACTAATACCAGAGCAAGCTTAAACTCATAGCCCAATGGAGATAGGACCAGGAGATTTTTCTGAGACCATATGGTATCTGCCATGAGAATGTGAAGAAATATCGTTCCTAACCACAAAGCTGTCTGAAGCATGGCAGATGGAGGGAAGAGTACATGTACCAGCATGTTTAATTAGCTCAGAGACTCTTAATTCCTCTGTTGTTATTAAAATGCCATTCTTTCAAAGTCTGATCCAATGTCCATGGAAGTGAAGGGGAGTTTTCCTACTAACTCTGATAGATGCTGGCCTCAACCCACAAGAAAGAAAAAAATAAATAAATTTGGCTGCTGCTGAGTTGCAGAGTTGTTTGCAAGTCACAGGCAAGAGAAAGGAGTGGGTCAGCGGGAAAGTGGAGACTGGGGTCCATTAATTTGACCAGTAATTGCGCAGAACTTTACTATGGGACTATAAAGAAGCAGATATTTCTAACTTAGTCCAGGTTGGGGATTCTCTTGGGTGCTCTTCTATTGATATAAACTTACATAGTGAAGGCTGATTTCCATTTCTTTTTCTCTTCCTCTCAGAGAAAATTATTTTTCTCTCCCAGTTAAAGCTCTGCTCCTCCTTCTGTTCCCACATTCACTTCTCCATCCCATGCTCCTGCACATTGACATGCTGCAAGAATTCAGGCTGTGCCAGGGATCCCTTTTCCCCAAGATGGTTCGTTCTCTCATTAGGGGCCTTGTTGGATCCAGTTGCTGTGCTTCATCCTCTGCCAACTCTCGCCCTCCTGAGGGAAACACATGGATACAGCTGAAGGACAGTCATCCACTTGTCCCAAGGACTCCAACAGCTTCTGAGGAGCAGAGTTTCTTCTGCACAAGGGGAGCGCTTGCTGCCATGATTCACAGCACAGCAGAGGGGTACAGGCTCAGCTGAGCTGCTAAGAAAGAGTTCATTTTACTTTGCTTTGTGAAGAAGACAGCAGATTATGTAGGAAACCTCTATCCCGGGTCAGCAGTGACCTTGTTAATAGTGCCTGATCATACTAGATTGGGAAGAGATTCCCTTTTTTTTTTTATTTACCTTTCAGAGGAAATCAAGCTGATAACTGCCAACACAGCCCAGTGTAACCAGTCACACATCCAGCCCTAATCCACGGACAGGAGTTAGTGACCGACCAACCAACAAAAAGTGCTTTGATACCTTATGTTCTTCAAACAAATCAAGGGTTGCTGAGGAGAAGCAGCATTGCCATATCTACCTCTTACATGTGGAATCCAGGTACGTGAGTGATTACATGACCCTGATAAGGTGAAATGGAGAGTCTGGGGCAAGACTCATGATGCAGTCCTAAATATTGTCATTCAGCATTATGGGCCATCTTACTCAACTTGGAGAGGCATTTAAAGTTAAATCATATTGGGCATAACAAGGTGTCAGAAAAAGAAGGAACATTTCCAGAAAAGCAGCCTGCTTTTGTTTTACCTCTTTCTTGAGATCTGAGGTCAGTTCAAGCATCCCAACTTTGATTTGTTATGCAAAGCAAGAGCAGAGTGGACATGGTCTGGACCTGTCTTTCACTCAGGGAATAAGAAAGATGAAGGCCGAGCCCTGATTTTTTTTTTTTT
>NW_010391483.1:21135-25095 GCF_000710305.1 Buceros rhinoceros silvestris | reverse complement strand
GTCAAGATTTCAATTCAAGCACAGGTTTTTGGGTTACTTGATGACTCTGTGTTGGAAAAATTGGTTGGAAACTTCCTACTTTCCAAAGGTATTTGGACCTAGGTGCCAGTGCTGGGCAGCATGTAAAGGTTTGACACAAGCGTGTAATTCCTCCTCTGTTCTTGAAGGATTCATCTATTAAAGTTCTTTACAGCATCTCTTACAAGATGATTTCCAAACTAGCTCAAATGAAAACAAAACAAAAAAACCCCAGGCCTACTGCTACATAAGGTGATATAGGATAATTTTACATTTAGAGTTGGCCATAAATAACCATAGTCAAAATTAAATATAGCCAAATAAAACAAAACCTCAAAACCTGAAGAGACAGAATTTACTTTTCTGATATTCAGAATCATCTCGTTTGATTTTTTTATAAAAGAAGTTTCCCAACAGTGATTTATTTTTAAAGTCCTTTTAAAATTGAGCTGCTGGTTTTGCTTGACATTTTCTATTCCATACTTTTAACCACATTCATAATCCACTGAGCATATGGTAAAATCTGAGAAAATTCACAGTCAGAGAACCATTAGAGTAAGTGGAATGAGACACATTGCCTATTTAGCCTTATATATTGCCTGCAGGAATTGCTTCTGCTTCCAGGGAAAGAAACTCTACTTAGCATGTAGATCTTCAATTATTAAATGTAATGACTCAGAAGGAGTTGTTCTTTCTGTCCCCTGGAGATAAGTAGCTTGTGAACAATGGTAAATACCCCAAAGCTTGAATTCTAGATAGCAACATTATAGCTATAGCTTTGCAAGTCAATACAGAATTCCTGCTTGTTCAGCAAACCCCAGCATTATGTGTATTGAGATATGAAGTGACTGGCAAACACACCTGGGAGAAAACGAGTAAGTATATTGAAGGATGGAAGCATCTGGACTGAGATGGGACTGAGGAAACATATATTTGTCTCTTGGTTGTCATAGGGTTGAGTCCCCTGTATTTGTTGTGCATATGTATTAGATTAGACCCTGGTGCATGCAGGTCAACAGAAAGTCCACTCTAGAGAGCACTTCGTGCTACCAGCCAAGCCACATTGCTGCGGTTCTCCTAACAGGCCTTCTGAAAAAACGAGATGTTATTGATCTGTGGAGCAGATGGGCAAAATAAGTTTCCTACTCAGACTGAAAAGTATCTGTACCCTTGAGGTTGAATTCATCAGCACTTGTATCAAAAATCATGGTTCATTTTCCCTGAAATAAGTAGATAACAGAAAGCTTTCTGGAAAAAATCTGTCACATGTACTACAAACTGCCCCATCCAGAACAAAAGATTTCTGCAAAAAACAGAAGGGCTTCATGATTGTATTCTGGAGTGCATCCTGTAAACTATTAAAAATTGAACTTAGTAACTTCCTTTAGCTAATTTGCTTCATCTTGAACTTTGGGAGGATGTTTAGAATTTATTATACAGGGGTCACCCTTTCATTTCAGATAATATACTACAAGCTCTCCACGTAACTTAATGAAGGTGATAACACAATAAAACTGTTGAAGAAACATACTTATATCAAAAGGGAGAATCACTGTATTTTACTGCCAGAGCGATTCTTGACAACCAGCAGAGCAAAGGAATTAAGTTATCCATTGGTTGGGAAGAGTTCAGATCTTAAAAATAGTCCTTAAGCATCAACTCCAGGAATATATCTCACTCGATTCCTTTGGCAGCAAGACAGTGATATCTTATTAATAGAAAAACTAAATTATGGAAGTGATCAATGCAATGCAGCACTGAAGTGGCAGGAATCCAGAACATCAAGTTCTATGTACAAAGCATATGTGATGTCACTGATGCTCAACAGTGGGCCGTGGAGGGAATTTTTGATTATTTTGCTCTGAAGAGAGACTGGTAATAAACTTGCTTCACGTGAGGAATGTTAAGCTGTCTTTCATGCTACTTTGAAAAGACTAATTTATATTTATAAAACTTCTATTTACTAATCAAGAAGCAAACAGTATCTGACGGCTCCAAAGTCAACAATGATGAGCAATAAATCACAGAAGTGGTCAGGATAATAGCATTGTGGAGGAAAGATGGTATCTGTGTTGAGGAGGGACATATTTCCAGATGTCATCTTCTCAGGAGAGGTGCTTGAAAAATACAAAGTGAAAGATAAATGGTGTCACTGCTTATCAACTTGGATTGAGTAATGGGGGATCGTGGACAGAACCATACTTCCAGGAAGTGCTCTAAGGTTTGGAGAAAAGGTTGTGGAAATGACTCTATGCTCTGAGGTCTCCTAGAGCACAGGGAATGTGGCTGACAAAGTAATGCATTGAGCCTAACACTATAGACCTGCACTCTCTATGCTTGCATGTCCTGGACTGCAATCCACAGGTCTTCCAACATGTTGAGCCTGAGTTACCACACCAAGATTAAAACCAGAGACTTAGGCAATATTAGACCAAGCATACCAGTACAGTAACCTGGAAGCAGGCATCCAAACGCACCTGTTCAGGTCTGTATGTGAAAATACGCCAACATCTGCCGTAAAAATGTAGTGGTAGGCTATTGGCTAGACAGCTCCCACTGCTGGCTTAGAAAAAGACCAGAACCAGAGACAGATGATGAGCGTGGGTGGAAAGATTGGCACAGTCACAGGAATTACAGGTCTTCGACACAAAGAAGGTACCCTTGGTGTTTCACACTAAGCATACAAGACTCACCAAGAGGCAGATGAGTATCTTTTGGGACATACAGAGAGATGGAGATATTCACCACGTGGTGCTGCTAGAGGAGAAGTATATTTCATAGATTAGACATAAAGAAAAATTGCAGACAATAGTTACTTCAGATACGATTAGATTAAAAATTACTATGCAGGATGTTTGGTCTGGATTTGATCAAGATGGAAAAAAGAATCACAGAATCATTTTGGTTGGAAGAGACCTTTGAGATCATCGAGTTAAACCCTGCATTGCCAGGTCATGACTAAACCAGGTCCCTCAGTACTACCTCAGCATATGTCTTTTAAATACCTCCAGGGATGGGGACTCCACTACCTTCCTTGGCAGCCTGTTCCAGTGCTTCACAACCCTTTTCATAAAGAAATTATTCCTAATATCCAACCCAAATCTCCCCTGGTGCAACCTCAGGTCATTTCCTCTCATCCTAGCACTTGTTACTTGAGAGAACAGAGCGATTCCCAACTCACCATAACATCCTTTCAGCTGTAGAGAATGATAAAGCGTCCCCTGAGTCTCCTTTTCTCCAGGCTCAACAACCCCAGTTCCCTCAGCTGCTCCTCATTAGACTGGTTCTCTAAACCATTCACCAGATTCATTGACATTCTCTGGACACACTCCAGTACCAAAATGTCCTTCTTGTAGCGAGAGGCCCAAAACTGGACATGGTACTCAAGATGCAGCTTCAGCAGTACCAAGTACAGGGGGACAATCGCTTCCCTGCTCCTGCTGGCCACACTATTGTTGATACAAGACAGGATGCCATTGGCCTTCTTGACCACCTGGGCACACTGCTGGCTCATATTCAGCTGCTGTCAACCAACACCCCCAGATCCTTTTCCGCTGGGCAGCTTTCCAGCCACTCTTCCCCAAGCCTGTAGTGTTGCGGGGGGTTGTTTTGTCCCAAGTGCAGGACCTGGCACTTGGTCTTGTTGAGCCTCATACAACTGGCTTTGGCCCATCAATTCAGCCTGTCCAGATCCCTCTGTAGAGCCTCCATACCTTCACACAGATTGACACTCCCCCTTTGTTGTCATCTTGTTACAATATTACTGAGGGTGCACTCAATCCCCTCATCCAGATCATTGATAATGATGTTGAAGAGGACAGGCCCCAACACTGAGCCCTGGGGAACACCACTTGCTACTCACCAGCTGGATTGAACTCTATTCACCACCACTCTTTGGGCCCAGCCATCCAGACAGTTTTTCATCCAGCAAAGAGTATGCTC
>NW_010391483.1:0-21067 GCF_000710305.1 Buceros rhinoceros silvestris | reverse complement strand
TCTTGGGCCCCACCCACCCAGACAGTTTTCCACCCAGCAAAGAGTATGCTCTCCCGAGCCATGAGCAGCCAGTTTCTCCAGGAGGATGCTGTGGGAAAATGTTAAAAGCTTTACTAAAGTCTAGGTAGACAATGTCCACAGCCCTTCCCTCATCCGCTAAGCAGTTCACCTTGACAGAGAAAGAGATCAGGTTAGTCAAGCAGAACCTGCATTTCCTAAACCTGTGATGACCAGGGCTGATCAACTGATTGTCCTATACATGCCATGCAATGGCACTCAAGATGAGCTGCTCCACAACCTTCCCTGGCACTGATGACAGACTGACAAGCCTGTAGTTCCCTGTACCCTTTTTCCAGCCCTTCTTGAAGATGGGTGTCACATTTGCTGAACTCCAGTAGACTAGGCCCTTCCCAGTTAGCCGGGACTGCTGGTAAACGATGGAAAGTGTCTTGGTGGGCACTTCTGCCAGCTCCTTCGGTGCCCTTGGGTGGATCCTGTCCAGCCCCATAGACTTGTGCACACCTAAGCAGTGCAAGCATTTCTTCTTGGATTATGGGCTTCATTCAGCTCTCCATCTCTGTCTTCCAGCTCAAGGGTTTGGGCACTCGGAGTACAACTGGTCTTGTTCTTAAAGACTAAGGCAAAGAAGGCATTCAGTACCTCAGCCTTTTCCTCACCCTGAGTCACTGCTTCGCCCCCCACAACCAGCAAAGGATCCTCCTTTTGCTGTTAATGTATTTTTAGAAACATTTTTTATTGTCTTTTATGGCAGTAGCCAGATTGATTTGTAGTTAGGCTTTGGCCTTTCTAATTTTCTCCCTGCACAACCTCCCAAAATACTTATGGTCTTCCTGAGTGACATGACCTTTCTTCCATAGGCCATAGTCTTTCCTTTTCTTCATGAGTTCTAGCTAAATCTCTCTGTTCTGCCAGGATGGTCTTCTTCCCTGCTGGCTCATCTTATGGCACACTGGTGTGACAGCTTGTTCTTGTGCCTTAAAAATTTCCCTCTTAAAGAATGTTCAGCCTTCCTGGACTCCTTTGTCCTTCAGGGCTGCCTTCCAAGGGACTCTGCCAGCCAGACTCCTAAAGAGGTAAAAGTCTGTTCTCTGGAAGTCCACGGTGACGGTTCTATCGACTCCCTTCCTTACTTCCCCAAGAACTGAAAACGTTATCTCATGATCGCTATGTCCTAGACAGCCTCCAACCTTCACATCATCCACATGTCTTTCTCTGTTCACAAACAACAGGCCCCAGCAGGGAGCCTTCCCTAGTTGGCTCCTCTGTCATCTGTGTCAGGAAGTTGTCTTCCTCACAATCCAGGAACCTCCTGGACTGTTTCCTCTCTGCTGTATTGTATTTCCTGCAGACATCTGGTAAGTTCAAGTTTCCCACAAGAACAAGTATTAGTGATTGTGGGACTTCTCCCAGCTACTTACAGAATAATTCATCTATATCTTCACCCTGGTTAGGTGGTCTCTAATAGAGTCCCTCTGTGCTATCTGCCTTGATCACCTTCCCCCTGATTCTTACCAGTAAACACTCAACCCTACTGACACCATCGTCAAAGTACTCTCTAAAATACAGGACCACACTACCACCTCTCTTTCCCGGCCTATCTCTTCTGAAGAGTTTATAGCTGTCCAGCACAGCACTCCTTCCCACCATGTTTCCATGATGGCAACCACATCATAGTTTCCCTGTTGTACAAGAGCTTCCAACTCCTCCTGTTTCCCCATGCTACATGCTTTGGTGTAGATGCACTTTAGTTGGGCTATTGGTCCCATCACCTTTTTCTTTTTTTTTTCTTTTTTTTTATTTTTTTTAGGGTTGGAGGATGGGGGGAAGGCCTAATTGAGGAGAAGTCATATGGTAACAGATCTTTACTATGACCCAACACTCAATCATACTCTGAAAGAATACTGTTAGATACCTATGTCTGTTGTCCTAAAAAACACTACCGAAAAACCTGAAAGGCTTAGGTATAATGTGGCATGAAAATCTCTGCTCAGGATACAAGATATATCAGAGAATAATAGTAATGGTACAAATACTATGGATATTGTTGTATGTTTGAAATATTTCAAAGCTCTACAAAAGAAAACCTCAATCCTGAAATCTTCAAGTTCTTCCCATTCTGGAGTGAAAGAAATACTTTGTCTTAATAGTGTGCAGTATGGTGCAGCAAAAATTGTCTTGCAGAGCAGAAAATATTCTTCAGGGAACAAATGGAATTGAAAGATCAAGGAACGAAGAGGAAAGAACCAACAACAAAACCCAAAACAAACCCTGAATAGAGCCTTAATTATACATTTTGAATAAGACAGCTCTCTGGCTGTTTTTGTTTTAACGTAATTTTAAAGCAAAGGCCTTCAAGCGCTGTGAAGAGAATGTAGACAAAAAAGAATCACAGTTCTTAACTGCTGTAATTCTAAGATATTTTGCTTTTTCTGCTCAGATCATGTTTTAGACCCTTTTTGTGTGTGCATTTGTTATTAACCTCTGCAGGGGAAATGGAAGGGGCTAACTGAATAATCCCAATTAGATATGACAAAAGCATTTATCAGTCCAGCAGTATAACTTTTCTCTCCCTTTCCTTGGGCAGTCCATAGTTGATCTATGCAGGAGAGAAAATTATCCGGGCAGTAGCATTTCTCTGATGCACTTTTTGATTATCAGAAAAACTGGTGCAGCTGTACAACAGGGCTTGCCTGCTGTCTTTACAGTTGGGCTGTGACGTTTGTATCAGGGTTCTTCTGAAGACTCTCCTGCAGCCCTTGGCTTGCTTAATTTAAAACAGTTCATACATCAGTCTCCTTTAAATGTATATATTCCTGAACACCACGGTGGCCATCTTTCTGTGATACATCCCACTGCCTGGGAAAAATAGACGAGATTTCAAGGGAAAGTGTTCTTTGACACTGTATCTAAACACAGCGTCTGGCCATTGTTTGGAAATGTGACATACCTTTCCTCTCCAAAAAGCATTCCCTTGACCCCAGATTTCCACCCCAGCGCCCGCCCCCCCCCACCCCCGCTGCCGCCATTAAAAAGAGAGAAAGAAGGAAAAAATGAGAAAGAAGAAAAAAATTGTTCAAAACTAAAAGACCTGTTTTCATCCAAAGATTAACATCAAAAGAAGACAAAATCCCTCAAGTTGCACTAGCAGTTTCACAGTAAAGGCTTTCTATGAGGAATATGGACTAAATCGCAGGCCAGAGGAGAATAGTGGGTTATAGTGAAGATTAAAGTCTCCTGGTACATAAATAACCGAGAATTAAGTAAAGTGCCCAAGTCCTTTCAATTCACTTAAATGGCAGCATTCAAGAAAATCTACAGCAGTTGGTGGAACCGCTTGTGTGAATTATGCAAGAAAAGAACAATTTTCTTACTGAAAGATTCACTGACTGAAGTTCTGAAAAACATGTTATCTTGGGAGGGTTATACTAAATGGTCACCACAGTCCTTCTGGCCTTACAGTCTAGGTACCTAATTAAATAAAATGGAACAAAGATAAATATCCTAGGATTAATTAAACATGGGTCTAAACCCCCATCTATTTAGTGGAAAAAAAGACAAGACAGATTCTGAAATGTGGTTTGTACCTGTTAACAGCAAAAAAGCAAAAGCTTCTACAAGATTGTTTTAAAATAATATCCTCAATCAGGTCTACAGAGAAGCACTTAGAAGTGGTAATTAAACCACTCATATTCCTGGGATGAAAGGGAGAAGGAAACTTAAGGAACATAATTATGATACCCAAACACTCAATAGACTGTAACAAAGAGGAAAGATGTTATTTCTTTTCTAAGTCTATGGTGAAACTGCCAACCTTGGAGTCCTTCAGAACAAGCTAGATGAGCATCAATAGTATTGCTACAGACAGAGCTGATCCTTTCTGACAATAAGGGGACTTGTGCTAGATGAACTCTTGAGATCTATTCTAGGCCTACTTTTCCAATTTTGTCAGCTGGAGAGGATCAGGGTGTAAGTTAGCTCATCAGAATGACATTCAAACAACTCTTTTTGGTGTTCAGCACAATCCTTCTGGGAATAAAAAAGTCAAATGGACCCTTGACATTTACAGCTTGCTACGTAGATCTCTTCCTGCCCGATTATGACGAACAGATATTTGTATGAATTGTATTTCTTTCTAGTTTAAATCTCTTATCCTTGATATGCAGGGAATTTTTTATTACATCTTAATATTTCAGATGGAAAAAAAAATTTGTGATTGTGTTTGTTTTTTACCATCTGCTCTTACACAACATTGTTACCATGTTCTGATGTACTTCACCCCTGCAAGCTCATTCAAGGGCACTAGGGCAGACTCCAATCTGAGCAGAGAAGTGATGTTTATGGCTACAGACAGATTAAAGCTACATGTCAAAGTACAGAAGGAGGCATGCTAAAGGGTAAGTATTAAAAAGTAATAACACAGAAAAAATTTGCTTGGAGCAGGTGAACAGTTTCATTGAAATTCCCTTTGTGTTGAAATGTAAACTTCTGCCCTTTGCTCCAGGAAAAATCAGAAAATACTTGAGGAAAATGAAAAAGCAGAGATTTCTCAATTTTATCATAACAAATACATTCTCATCTCTTAAAAAAAGCAAGCTGAATGTTCTTCCCACTCAGAGCTACTAGTGAATACAGCAACCAAGAAATTATATCTATGTGTATCACAGAAAATATAAATAAGAAAATAAAGTTGGTTTTTTTTCCAGACTATAAATTTTTAAGTAATATTTTGTGGACAGCCTATGAACTTGGGCACAGAGAAAGAGAAAACGGGTTCCTAATGAGGATTCATTTACTTTGCAGTTTAGAAGAGAGAAGCTAAGAAACACAGAAATAGAGAGATAAGTGGTAAATCACTCAAAAGGGAGATAGGCAGGAGTTAAAACAGGAGAGGGATGCAGACAAAGCAGCAGTGAAAGTCCTGTTCTAACAGCTGAACCATAAATAGAACATGAGAATCTATATCCAACAAAACCAAAAGCTTCAAGGACTTCTCAGACTTACTGCTTTAAGAATGCTTGGGCAGCATTTATCCCTCAAATATTCCCAAACACCTCCCATTATAATTTTCATATTGAAAAGGAACTTGCAGAAGTGAAGTCCTCACCTCTTCGCTCCAACATGAGCCATACACGTCTGCAATACGAGTTATAAAAGCAGGTAAAGAGTCTTCATCCAGCACAGGCAGAGCCAGAAGAAGTGGCTGCTAGAGCAGTAGGGTGCTGGGGCTGTCTCTGTTAAATACCTGCTTTCAACAGGTGGTACGAGGGAACCCTGTAGTCAAGAAACTTGCCTGGCTTCAAGAGGAGAGTTTCTACTCACTGCACTGGCACAAGACTTACTTGAGATTTCAGGCAAGTAGCTTAATCTCACTGTCTTTTTTCTCATCTGGAAAACTGGGTCAGTGCTTTTTCACTGTCTTCACTATTCTGACTAAAATTCTCTAAGACAGAGAACATACTTTCCTTCACCGTAGTTAACTCCAGCCACACGAAATTCAGAACACCTGTTTTCTGATCTTTGAGCTATCTTTCAGCTTTTCACTGCAGACACAAGATCTCAGAACTCGGAGGGCTTTTTATGCAAGAAAGGTTGTTTTGTCACAGGGCTTCTAGGGTTGCAGTTTTAAAGTGGCAGCCAGCATTACATTGTCAATAATAAAGACATGACAATTTTGTTCTGTGTTTATGCATGGTATGTGGATTCAATCTACTTTAAAATTTGTAGGTGCTATTTTAAAAAGTTATTAGGAAACACTCTACTTCAGCTTTTCAGCTATGGAAGAATTGCTCCTCAACCTCTGCTTCTCCCTCTTTCCATTTCACCAACACTCTACTACAAGAATATCCTGCATAGAGCTAAGCTTTAAGCACAAAACCAGTGCTTTGAATCACGAGATTCTACTGCACCTCTGCAATAGAAACACACCTTCACCGCTGCATCCACAGACCTTTGGAGCCAAAGAAGAATGTTTCACTTCTGGCTTTTGGTGTTCAATAGAAAGTGTTTAAATAGAATGAAGCCTCCTGAGATCTTGGAAAGACCGTGAGTTATCACCACAATAGGACATATTTAGTGTGGCCATGCTATGAAAAACATGAACAGTGGGATTAACTTTATTTACCTCAAAGCAAAGAAGGTCATTCCAAAGTTACCTTCATCAGTGTGCAACTATACAGATAAACACCTTCTGTAAAAGTTAAAGAAACTGGTCCTGAAAAGGGTTCGTTGGATTCAAGAAACTTCACCTTTAGTTACTGGAGGGGAAATGGATTTATCATGTCCTTAGATCCATTTTGCACTACAAATCTCCCAGATGTCCCAGTCAAGACAAAAATGAAGCTCAGGACAAAGGGGTCAAAGGTAAATAGTCTGACTAGCAGTGTTCAGAAGTAATGTAACTGGATGGTTAATAGTTTTCTTTACCACAAACTAACAGCAGTAGAGGTTGCAGCTCCTTCCTGGTAAACAGACCTTGTTTCAACCTGGTGTTCCTCAGAATACTTAGAGATGGAAAGCCACACCATTAAACATCACAGTCAGATTTTGACAAAAGAAACTGTTTTTTGGAAAGCTCTATATTGCTGCAGTCAATGGAGAGATTTCTAACGTTACATTTTTCTCAAGCTAGTAGAAATTCAAATGATCATTTGGAAGTGCCCACCTATTTCCATCCTCACTTCAGACCCAGAGGCAAGACAAACAGTTACAACCTATTATTTTATAAATGCAAGATCCGAGCTGAATTGGATCCCGAGATTTCTTATCTCCCTGACTTAATGGATATTCCTTTTTCATCTTTCAGATGACTTATCACTGAATGTTGTCATTGAGATGCCAGGATTTGTAATAATATTTCCTATAATAAATGACAAAATATAAAAGCTCTGTCCATGTCTCACACTTAAAATCTCAAGTGCAAGAAAGTTTCCTTTTGAAATGTCATGTAGTGCTAGGGGTTATGACATTAAATCCCATCCAGGTAAAAATCTATGGATTGTTATGAATGGCTATTTTCACCCCCCCCCTCACATCTAAGTCTACACTGGGATGAAATTGAAACAATTAGAAATGTTTTTTGGCAAGACAGAGTAGACCAGCAGAAGAATAATGTGTAGGCTGATTTTTAAAACTATCACCTGAGGGAAAGCCTTCTTTACTTCATTCTTTATTTTGCTATACAAATGGAACATTTCACTTGAAAAGACAGACAAAAATTAATATTGTTAATTTAGATGTGAGGGCAATACTTTTCCAGGGTTTAGAAAGTACAAGGTCATATTCTTGATCTGAATCATGGATTTGCAGTTCTTTTTCTTAAGCAAATACTCTAATCCTGAGGTTGTTTTCTTTCTGTGACACATTTCTTGTGTTTCAGTGAAAAGTTCCACGTAAGGTCAAGCTGGGAAAACCCTCCAACATTTTCCTAGAAAAACTCCAGCACATCAAGACATTCTTAACCAATTCCAGCTCTAATGGCATCTCTTGACCTTTTGTGTCAATTGACTGGCTCCACTGTGAGTCTTTAGCTGTGTGAGAGGTCTGTAGGATTCAACCAGGTCAAGTGCTCAGAATGCCCCATGTGGAGGGGGAACTCAGAATAGTGCAAAGACATTCCTGCAAAATTAATCGCTGATCCCTTCACATATATTCCCACCAAAAGGCTAGTTTTAATAGTTACTTTTTGTGGGAAAGACGTTTGTCCATCGGTCTTCAGAGATAGCTCATTTCACAAATCCTAATGAATGATAGCAATTGATGCTCACCTTAGCACAAGAACAGGAATTTGATCTTTTCAGCAAGTAGACAGGAATTTGCCATCAATGTCATCACTTTTCATGTAATACAAGCCACAGATTTGTGAAATAAGGCAGTTTGAATACCTTGACGATCAACCTAACAACCTTTGCAGGATATAGCAGAGTAAATTTACAGCATAGCTGCTACTTTCACAGGTGAGTTTTCTCATTTTATGGTGGGGAATAGCATGCACATAGACCAAGTGTTCTGTAAGCTCACACAGTAATGCATCATTTTCAATGCAGTGTGCTTATAAAAAATTGTAAATTTACCTGCTTGGAGGGAAGGTCAGGTTGTCAGTTACAATGCTGTACCTATTTCACAGGGGAATAAAAAAAAGAGAAAGGAAAACCCTACACTTTGAAAGTTCAGCGGAAGTAACTCTTGCGTTCATTTTTTTAGCACCTTGTCAGTGTCGTTCACCGTTTCCCCCTAAATCTTTCTTTGAATTGATGTTGCGAACCAAACTACCCATCTGCTTATTTTGAGAAAGAGAAAATACCACCCCACCCATCTCCATTTCCCAAAGTGCTTTGTACAGCCGGTAGTATCTGCCAAAACAGCATTGCAAATGACAGGCCCCCGAGATGGGCTGTTTGAGGGGAGGAATCACCATCGTGGAACACTATTCACTGTGTTAACTTAACATAAGGATTTTCTTCAGCCTGGACACCTTGTTAGAGGCAGAAGAACCCAGGATCTTCACCAGAAAAACCACAGCAACTTTCAGCATTTCACAGCTGAGATATAAAAACATAAGAAAGGCCACAAAATGAGAGACCATTGGTTCACATCGCAATATCCTGGCCTTCTCATGGATTTCAAGTACTTTATGTTACGACTTCAATAAGAGATTAAAAACAAGGCCAAAAATCTAGTTTCTTTCACAGAAAGGACCTTTTTTGATGTCTTTATCTGACCCTGCTACAAAGGCTTCATTTGGCTGGAATATCTCTTTGAAATAAGAACATTTGGTTTGTTTATGTGTTCCCTTGATGATACCCCTGGGACTCGCTGTCACTTTGCTCTGTGCAGTAACCACAAAGTGCAGGACTTGTTCAAAGTGTTGTTCCCGTTATACTGCAGGCTTTATCTTACAATTTCCAAGCAGATAAGAGATCTTAATGTTGTCTTTTCAAATCAGACTGAGCAAGAAAAGTCAAGCTAACCAGGAAGGGGCATAATTTCTAAAGAATAACACATCTTCAACTTTTGGATTGTCCGTCAGCAGGTTACAGCGTGATCAGTGCAAGCCAAGAAGAGAACCTGAGGTTTCATGAAGAGGCTTTTGATAGGTGAGCCTGTGCTGCAGGCTCAGAGGAGCTAAGAGGAGATAATTATTCCTGAAGATCTGCTGGGGCTGAGAGTGATTTAATGTAGAAACAATAAGCATGATTGTCTCCCCATGCATCCAAACAGCAGAGAAGCCCATACAGCCTACAATAAGGAAGTACAATCTTGGACACAGCAGGGATAGCATGTGGATTTTATAAGACTAACAGGGAGAATCAGGCTTTTTCAGATAACTCTATCCAGCAATGAAACACTACATGAAGTCATGAAACAGGAAGAAAAAAAAGGAATAGGAAACAGATAACCTATACCTAGCTTGGCAGCAGACTTATTCCCTGGGCCTGGTCGAACTGCTTCGTATTTCTATAGTTAATTTCCCCTTTATCTCTTTCTGGTTTTGACCTCTCCTGTTGAAGAGTAAGAGCTGGCAGAGAGAACAATTGGTGTCTAATATTTTTGTAGAGTAATTTGCATGCTGTCGTCCTTTGATCAGGCATGTAACAACAGTAACAAAAGGCCCAGTTTTATTGTGTGATGAAACTTGTCTAAAAAGTAATTCCTTTTCACACTTGTTCTTTTCACACTCTCTGTAATAATGTCATACATGGACGTAAGCCTTAAAGGAATCTTTGTTTATTTCAACCAAAATCTTCATTCAAAGAGTAGTGCCAGAAGCTGAGATCGAAGCCCAGCAGCACTGTTATTACTAAGCTTACCCGTTCTTCATAAATGGTTTGAAACAAAATTATATGTTATATTCCTGTATTAATTCAAAGGCTGATGTATCAAAATATTTGAATTTCTTTTTTATAGATTTAGTAATAAAAACTGGTCTAAAAATAAAATCTCCTTTGAGATTTGTATTAAGCCATTTTTATCAGGAAAATGTTCTGCTTCTTGCATTGCTAAAATAACAGGAAAATGAAATAATAATAAAAAAGCTCCAAGAACTTGCCAAGGTTCTAATTATAAGATTAGAGGGTTGGAATTCTTCACTTTATTTCTGCTAGATTTAGCAAGTAAGTGGCTATTTATGCTTCCTTTCCCAAGCTCTGCTATGTAACATGCAGAAAACACACTGTCCTGTGGTTTCTTCTTCTTTCTGAGTTTACGCCATTAGTCAGGAATGTATGGAAACCGAGAGAAGAAAAGGAAGAAAAAGAGAAGAAAGGAAGTATGTACATGTAGAACTCCGGACACAAACCCCAACATTAAAGATTAGCAAGTTTTAAAAATCTGGGCTTTTATTAGGAATTACTGAAGTGAGTATTGTCTCCAAGACAGTGGTTTGAGTCTCTTGTTTGCACTAAACAGCATATATAGCTGGCAGAGTCTTTGAATGTATGGTTTTAGCTTCAGGCAACTAGTCACAAGTCAATTACTCTTTGCACCTGCTTAAGAGTACACATGACCTACACAGAAACGCCCATAGGCATCTTCAGGCTGTAGTGCTGGTATCATCATTGTTCAAGCACACAGGATTAGATCTTTTCAAGAACATCTGGTCTGCCACAGAAAGTTTTGAGAAAAAAAAAATCCATTAAACAACTAATTTCATTGTTGCTCAACAATAAGAAATAAGCTCCCAGGTATTCTTCACTGATCACCAAAGAGCACCTAAATGTGATGACGCAACCTCAGTAAGATTAAGTCTACAGGAAGGCTTTTACACTGGTTTGAATTCTGTGCAGCTCGTTGCAGGGAGCAGGGAATTGATTTGGGATTGAGTTCACCTGCAAGATTTGGGTTGAAATTCACCTCTAGCTGGAACACAGTCTGTGTAAAATACAATAATTCCTAGAGCAACACTTTGACCAGATACACAAATCTTTTTTGGCCTAAAGAAACACAAGACAAGATTGAAAGAAGGCAAATTGTTACATTTACAACCAGTTCAAAAGAGAAAGACAAATGGTTAATACAGACTGCCCAGTGGAATTGTACAGTGATAGAAAAAATCTGCAGGAGGAGACAGAGATTTTACAGTAAAACATCAGAGCCAAACCATGCTTTTGGGTTCAGCTGTGTAAAAGACTCACTATTCTGTAATGCTAAAAATGTAGAACTGGAGCTTGGTTTTCCCCCTTCATTCCATATGAACTCAGATAATAAAAAAGATCTGAACAGGCTCAGTAGAGAGCTGTCTAATGTTGTTAAGTCAAAAGAAAATGCCGTTGTGGCTTTATTTTCAAAGCAGCTTGGCTACATGCATTCATATTTCAAAACTGTTGGCAAACACCATCCTTGTAATTCCAAGATATCTGACTTACGGTTGTGTGGATTTTTCTGGAAGTCATGGAAGACCACCATCAACTCAGAAATGTCTAGGGAAGCCCATGCGTGTTCTGCAACAGCTGGTGGAAGAGTGGCAATATTCAAGGAGTCTACACTTGGTTACTCAAGCATTTTAACAAGAAACAGATTCTCCAAAATAAATAACCAGCTATTGAGTAAGAAGGAAGATTGCAAAAGGGCACCATGCTGAACCCTCCCCTGGATACCAGGTCAATGCCTGTAACTGACTGTAAAGAGAAACTGCTTCATCACTAAGTGATATTAGGCTGTATCATGACCTCAGATGACTTTCTTTAATAGTCATGACTGCTGGATCCTTCATAGTATTCTAGGTACAAGTTGGGAGAAAACCTGCAGAAAAATATATGGAAAACAGCTTTGTTGCTATGTTCTGTTAGCTCTGAAGCTGTGGAATGTTTCACAGCTGTATCAAAAGTCTTTATCCATCCTCAGGTTAGGTTGAGGCAAGCGTATTTCCTTATTACTGAAATTCAAGAAGTTAAAAAGTTGCTGAATTACAAAGCATATGTTTTCAATTATCCTCCTTCTTGAAAAGGAAGTTGGTCAGATGACCTTCTGAGGTGAAATAAATGGAAAGTACATGTTGAATATACAGTTCTTCCTGTATATACTTTATGGGAAACAGACCTTTTTCCATACCGAAGTTGCTTACAAAGTAGTGTCTTGTTTATAGATTGTAAAACATTCATGCAAACGTAATCATCTCAAAGTTACCTTTTCAAACCTTTGATCCCTTTACAACATGGGAAAAAGGGTGTGTGAAAGGTTAGGATTAGTCCTAGAATCCTCTTAATTCTTGGAGCACAGGAAATTTTGGCCCTGGTTTTTCTAGTTTTTGATTGTTTGGGTATTTATTTATTTATTTATTGTGTATTCACATTGCTTCAAACTCCAGGACTAGCATATTTCTATTATTTCTTCATAAGACAAACTCCAATACATATTTCTAACTACAATCCTATTATTATGCATGTATTACACATTAACACTTTGATGATTCTAATTCAGTACTCTGAGCACAACACAAATCCCTTGAAGGCAATGCAAAAGAAGTCTGCTTATTTCAGCGGACTTTGAAATGGTGTTCCTTAAAGAAATTAAAGCTACAGACCACCCTGCGTTAGACCTGCTTTTTTCCTGCACCTTCTCAAATGCAACAACTGAGCAGGAAAAGTCCTATAAATCATGTAGTTGAGAAACCAATGCACATAAAAAGATTTATGGCAAAATCCATTTTTGGGGTACTATCCTGAGCCAATGCCCACAACGGACAGGATTCAGGGCTCCCTAGGTGGTCATTACAGTTCAGGAAAGGTTTGGGAAAGATTACTCTACTAGGGACAGTAAACAAGTATTGAGTAGAGCCATTGAAGTGGTTTATGTTTCAACCACAATAGAAAGTCACTAAGGGGAAAGAAATTGCTTCCTAAACCTGAGCAGAATTCAGAATTACAGACAGTTTCAATTCAATAGCCCCCTTACAATGTCTGGAGAAAATCCACTGACTTCAAGAGAGTTATGCAAAATGACAGAGGCTTCTTGAAAGACTATTTGAAGCAGTAAGTGTTATTTAATTGTTCAGGTTGTGGACCATTTTTTATTTCAGAGAAATCACTATGTATTCACCCCAGTAAATCTAACTCTTCAATTGAAGTTACACACTTTTTGATGACCGATTTTCACATTATTACTATGGGTGAGCTTTTCTTTAGTCCATAATCAAGGATGTTTGTTTTGTCTCAAACCCTAGTGTTTGATTTCACTACTAATTGACAAATACAAGACAAAAAGAATGAAGGTTTCTGTATCCTACTTTGTTATGGATATGCATCATCAGTGGATTACAAGTGAATAAAATTTAGATTTTCTACTGAGTCCTTATGTATTTGTAAAATTCCTCTGTTGTTTTTCTGGATTTTGTCTTTACAGCAGAAAAAATGCTGCTGATGACATTTGGGATGCCGGTCTTGACTTACCTGGCAAAAATGTGTAGGAACTATATATTTTGGGAACTCTCTCTCCTCCGCTACAGAGACATTGGCTAAAAGGGTTCAAAAATCATTAGGTGACATGCAGAGTAATACACAAAACTTGCTTTGGTAAGAAACTAGGCTGAAAACAAACGTAATCTTTGTAACTGACCTGAATTGGTGTCTTTCTCCGTGGTTACAAAACAGGGAAAGGACCCAGTGAGCTGGCTGTATCTATTACTTGGTAAAGTGATAAGAAGAAAACTGCACAAATCATACAATTCCTGTACCACAGTGGTCTCCCAGTGGCCATTTGTTCTACAGATTGGAAAACCACCATACAGCTTAACACCCTAAAAGCAAGAACCCATGAAGGAACTGTTTGTTCTGGGTGATATTGATATGGTTTACTGCTCGTTGTCGGCATACTGAAGCCTAACCTGGTGGTGGCAATGTTCTTTGCACTACTGTCACTGAAATGCTGGGAGATTTCTCAAAGTCTGGCAAAAACTGAAGTGCCTGGTGTCTTGGGTGACCAGAATTAGCAGACTACCAGTGATGTGAAGCATTTGCTGAAAACAGTGATGAGTTGAGCCAGTGCTCTGGACAATGCTCCCTGCTTCCAGCAGATTCTCTTAATTCATCAAAAAGAAAATTAAAGGCCAAAAGGTGCCTTCAATCTCATTTTAGTTGGCCTGTGGTGAATGTTGCACAATCTCATCTTCAGACTGACAATGCTGATAACAGCAGCACCATGTCGCTGTGTGCCCAGGACATGGCACTGCAGGATATGAAGTCAACAGGAGCTGAGCCCAAACAAGCAAAATTATTTCATTCATTGTAGTTGTGACAGGAAGACAAATGCCATCCCATCCCAACCCATTTGAAACAGTAGATGTCCTCAAAGGATACTCCTTCAGACAGCAAGAACAACACTGCTTGGATTTCACAGGTTACAGACCAGGAGTTACTCTGCTCAGAAATGATAGAGGATAGAGGAATTCAAAACAACAAAGCCTTGGGTGGGCTGCCATTTTGTCTCAATAATGCACGCAAAATAACCTAATGAGAAAGTCAAAGCAACCTAAAATTACACATGCCACTTCAGACTCTTCTACTGCTGTAGGAAGAAAATTGTTTTTCCTTCATTCCAGCCACTCTGGAAACAGTGTCAGTTTTCTCTGCCATAGTTTTCTCTGTGTCTCTGGAAGTATCCCTTACTCACTAAATTCTGTGTACCTGCTTGGTTTAGCTGCTCTCTGTGTGTTGCACCAAACAGCCTATGCAATCATGAAAGCACAGTGGCAACTTCTGTTTACCATTTCTGTTGTCTGTGACTGAAATTTCTCCTGCTAATAACAGGCTGGTAGGAATTAAGGAAACAAATGTTTTCTATAGGAAAAAAAAAAAAGATGAAAAAAAACCTTACAGCCAGGATTAAAAAAAAAAACCTTTCAACATCTACCATGATGCTGGCATATATTGCCGTCATGCTTCATTGGAAATCCTGAAGTTCTATCAGGGAGAGATCAGATGCAACAACAGAGCCCATTACACAGCCACATCCTATGTATAAATAAATAATAGAAGAAATACAGTACAGACACAGATCCAAATCAAGTTTTTCCCAAAGTCTGAGATCAGTCAGAACTGGCTCAGGCATTGCCCATGTCAGTCACAAAGCTCAGATTCAGAACTTCCAGTTCTAACCTGCTGAGACTCCAGATTTCATCTTATCACTTTTGTAGAAGAGTATTTTGCTGCTCTGTTTTCATTTTCCCTCTTTCATTGTCCCTCTTTTTTTTTAATGGTCTTTATGAAATGAGTCCTCCTCATAGGAAAAGTGTGACTGGTTTTGTTTATCTTACTTATATATTGGGAACAACTTGCTGGCTGTCATTTTATTATTAAATTTGAAAACAAAGCAAACACCAGACCACTACAAGACTGGATTAAATGAAAATAAGCCCATTTCTGCCTTACATGTTTAAGCAAAACTTAGCATGACTCATGGTAGGTAAAGCTTATATCATCAAATACCAAAACTACTAAATGGTTAATCCTTGCTGTCAATAAGATCTGCTTTCAAAGTTAAGTCTACCTTGTCTACCTTCCAAGAAATGCTGGAAAATTTATGATACAACAATGAACTCTTAATTGCTTCCTCTTTATGTTGATCTGTTTTCCTGGAAATGCAATTAATTCTCTATGCTGAGCCTTTAAGAATGAAATAAATCGTAGCCCTTGCTCACTTTGGCAATGCAATCACTTTTAATCAGTGCATAATTAGGATTTAAACAGTATCAACCTGTTCTTGTTGCAAGAAGGTAACTGCGCTTAAACTTCAATTACTCCTAAATTTAAAAATCAATTGCAAATAAAATGTCCTGCTGCTGATGCTAAAGAGATTAGGAAGACCAGAATTCATTCACGCAAGAAGCTACTCATGTCAACACAATTGCAACAAGCAACTGCTGTAATGTCGGTAACTGCTGTAATGCAATATTAAGGCCTTTATCTAATCAAAGGCTGTCAAAAAATGCAAGACACCTCAGAAGGCAGATTGTTATTGTTTTCTGTATGGTCTTATCTTGCATAGGATAAATTAGCTATTTTTCTTTACAAAATGATTTGTAGCGTGAATGCTTGAAAATCCATTTTTTTCCCCTCACAACCTATACAGCAAGATGACAGAAAAGTTGAAAAATAACTACCATTTGTGATGATTCTAAGGTTTGAAATAACAAGCTCTTTTTGTATACATTTATCACAATACGGGCCTCCAGCGTGCTACTCACTGCATAATCGCAGAGTGAGCCTCTTGCAAGGAGGCGTAACAGGCAGCTGGGAAGACCTACAGGGAAAGCTGGGATCAAACTCAGATTTCTGGGCCTCAGTTGTATATGCTCATCCCTTAGAAGCGTCCGGGGAGAACAGCTCACAGCTGCACGGTATGTGGTTGAAGAAGCAAAGCTGTCAGTAGGCAGTGGAGAGAAGTATGCTCCTCTTGGAATCTTCTCTGATATATGCAGCAATGGATCTGGACTTAAAACCTGTACTGCTGTGTGCAAGGAGGGAAGGACCGTAAGTTCTTCCTGCCTTGGGCACCGTAATACCTAAGGAAAATTAAAAGTTTATTCATATTTTTGGGTGGAAACTGCCAGAAAAAAGAAGAAAATTTCATCATGACCACTTGGAGACGACAGTTTTTAAAGAACTCTTCCAAACCATCTATCTGGGGATGTAACATTCATGTCACCATGATAGGAAACAGTAGTGAATTAATGGCAGCAGTGTGCTGAAAGGAGTGTCCAGACTCTAAATGTGTGAGTAGGTACCATTCGGTGGGCCTGGCTGTCATGTCCCTGCCTGCTAAACTACATTAATGCCTTTACAATCTGGTTGCTACCAAAATGATTGTGGGGGAAAAACAACAACATTGAGATACTTGGTAAGAAAATGCTCAGGTCTGCTATTCTGATATTTTTTTCATGTTTAGTATTCTGGAAATTAGGCAATGATAGCATATACCATGACAAAAAGCATGGCAAACCCCACATGGAGATTACCTGCCTTCTCCACTTTTTTGGGTGGAGGAGAAAACTTGTTTTCCGTCTGAGGCACATTTTTGGCCTTACTTCTTCTCAGAAACCTTCATTTTCTTCAGATGCTGAAGGAACAGGAACATGGCAGCTGCATCAATACGATTCAATAAAGTAAACGTAGAGGATGCCTCTGGTGACACAAGAAGAAATGTATCTATTGGGTATGTTCTAGGGCATCCGAGTCTTGCAATGTTCCCAAAGGAAAGACCTCTCTTCACCTGCATTTTTTCTGCTTCTTTCCTTTTATTCATTGATCAGTATACCAACTGCTGTCTTCTTCAATTTCCCCCTTCTTTATCAAAACGGATCACCATGATACTCTGCCAGACCTAGTAAAGATTGTGGCTGAAGGAAGCAAGCTGCTGGGGGAAATCCTCAGAATACCTCTAATGGTCCCAGGTAGAGGGGGGAATAAACTCATTGGTAGAAAAGATTTTAAATCTTGGGCATATATGCAGATAGAGGCACTGCTTTGTACACCTTCTGTGTCCTCCAGCCTTTCTTGGTTCTCTTGCAGATGGGATTTCACTGTAACTGCTGGGGCTGAACCCTAGGATAGGCGGCACAAAATGCATCTGGGAACAGAGGAAAATTCTCATCCCCTTCTTCATCTCTGCACATCCACAGCATAACCCGGGCTCTCTCTGACATACACCCTGGCGTCTGCAGTCAATTTTTATTCATCCTTCACTGAGGTACCATTACCTCTTCACTCAATTCTCTCATTCAATGTCCTAAAACAAAGCACAAACTGACATTCTACAGTGTGTGAAAGTGAAATAAAAATGTTGTTTCCTTTGCTCCTGTGTGATGCAAATGCAAAAATCCTTATTCCTCCCTTACACATTCTAACCTGGTCAAATGCCACTCAGTACCTCATCACCTCAAATGATGTGCGAGAAGCCCATGTGGGGCAAAAAACTGTGTAGAGAAGTGATAAATGGCCTCAAAATAATTAAGGCCAGGATTTCCTTTTCTCCTCCTCCAACCTTTGTGCAATTAGAAGCCAGGCAATTAAGTGCACATCTACAGAGCACAGTCTCTGGTCTCTGTAAAGATGTGTTAGCTGGATCTTGGTCCTGCAGAAGAGAATGATATTGGTATGTGGGTGGGGGCCCATGGTACCAAAGCTAAGGGTTTGCAGAACATGGTCACTGACACAGCAAGGACAGAATGCACCTATGTCCACCATAGGGTGAGTGGAAGGGAGTGTGGAAAGAACCAGACAAACAACATCTTGAAGCTGGGTTACAAGAAACCAACATGGCTCGATGCCTGTTGCTACTGAGTCATAAGACAGGGCACAACAAGAAAAAGGCAATGTCTTGTATTAGCTGAGATGAAGCTGCAGGTAGGGGAGGAGTGATAGAGTTATTTGATCACCCACCAGGCTGATAACGGCAGAGCATAATCATTTTTAGATTATAGACCTGATCAGTTACCACACAGCTTGCCCCGCCTGGGAGCAGTGCCAGAATGGATGTTGTTTTCACAAGGATTCCCATATTCAGACATACTCCTTCCTCTCTGCAGTTGAACAACCAGTCATTACTCCTTTTGATGTACTCTTAATGTACTTTAATTACTACAGTTAAACGACTTTTTGTACTTGCTATGTAGCATGCACACTCATTAAGAATAATAATAATAATGTAATCACTGAACATGCTATCTAATCAGACAGATCCTAGCTCTTATTGCTAACGTTCTTCTGCAGATCTGAAAATCTTTTGTGATTTTACCATATTCAGCATGATGGCCTTTGATTAAGCTCAAGCTTAGTCCTGCTGACCAGGGGACGATGGCACCGTTAGGAAATGGGAAATGCTTTCTCCCAGAATCTCTGAAATCAATTCTATTCCAATAGCTGTCTTGGCATCTCATGCTGCCACCAGTCTCTGAGTGCTTTCCATGTTAAACCAATACCCAGCTACAGCAACAAGAATAGAATAGAATAGAATAGAATAGAATAGAATAGAATAGAATAGAATAGATTTTCAATTGGAGGGGACCCATAATGGTCATCTAGTCCTACTGCAAATAAAACTAAGAATGGCAACATATGAGTACTTCTTTCAGTGACAATAAGTATGGAAAATTCTGATTTTATGTTTTCTCTGCGCTTCCTCAAACTGGGATCAGAATGTGGTTTTTTTAAATGTCGGCAATGTTCAGACAGTTCTGCTGTGACCCAGTTTTTTGGCAGATGTGAAGAACCATTAGAGAGTTCTTAATAATGCATTTGTAGAAATCATGCAGCTTTGCTTTTTTTCAGAATAAAATCTTCTGAACAATCCTAGATTAGCTGAAGCACCACAAATCACAAGTCACAAACACACAACGTTTTATCCCTAATTTTATGCGACAGTAAGAAAATGGCTTTGCTATAAGAATACAGGCCTTTTTTTTTTTCTTGCTTGTAGTATTTTGAGCTTGACCAAAAGAAGCTGAGTTCTGACCAGCTCAGCCAACTCTTAACCAACAATGGTCAAAGGTTTTACCAAAGTTCAAGCACTCTGCAAAAGCTATAGGTAAACACTTTCCAACTATTTTATTTATTATAAAATAATTTTTCACCCACCTCTTCCTGTAATGGCTTCTGCTAACTGAGAACAAAGAAATGCCAATACAAAGGCAATAGGGACTGAGAAAGGGGAACTGCTGCCTCACTCTCTTCTCTCAACCAAAACTTGCTGTTATCTTAACTTCTCTCTTCTTACGTAAACATTATGTTTGATACGACATATTCTTCTCAAAATGGCACTGCTTGTCTCTTGACACCACTTCTGTTGCACATTTAGGAGTCAGTAAAAAGCCTTGAGGGTGTACTTTATTTGAGTATTCTGAGAGAATTTTGCTCACAAGGGAAGGTGGGAATAAAAGTGGTGTGATGCAATTTCCATTGAAGCCATTAGATAAACTTTAATTTGCTTCACCAGGCATTAGCTAAGTTTTTGCACAATTTCCTGTTTTCTTCCTGTGGCTCTGACACTCACAATCTAAGCCCATCACACTGAGAATGAGACGATTATTTATTTCACAATGACATTTCTCGATAGTTCAGCTGTTCTTACTGGCTCTCATGTTCAGAACAGTTTGAATTTCCTGGTACCTCCAGAACAGTGATGTTTCTCCTCTCAGTTTCTCAGGGTAGCTCTGGCTGTTTTCTCATTAGGCTCACAGCAAGAACTAAACAAAGCAGGTGACTGACACTGAGATTTCAATTCTGATGGGATCCCTGCTACAGCTATAGCTGTAACATCAAGTATGAGCCTTTAGATGAGAAATAAAAATATAGAATAAGTTGAGTATCAAAACTCAACTGACTTAATTGGGGAAAAGCATGATTGAGTTATGGTCCTAGATTAAGTTTTAGTGAATTCCTCTTTTGTTCATAACATCCTTTAACAGGTTTGACTCAGAGAATCCTCCAATACCATATCCCCATCCTTTTCCCAGCATGCATCATACCATGTAATAGCAAGATCCTAACCTACTCAAAAAGCCAAATCCGATTCTATTGTAGTCAATAGACTGCTGTTACCTTCAGCAAAGGTAGACTGGTAAGTGAAACTGAGCGCGTGTCATGTTCATGCAGAGGTAAGAAGCTTCCTCACCATTATATTTTTTAATGAGATTTGTAGCCACTTTTTTTGTTCACCGTGGAGAGCTGCCTGTTTCACTAGTGTTGCAAACATATGCTGAATGTAAATAGGTTGTTTCACAAAAGTTATGTTTATAACTAAATCGCAATGGTTGGAAGTGTTTTTGGGGGGCATTCTGGTACTGATGCTACTTTGAGTGAATCATAAGGAAGTAAAGAACCTCAGATAATAGTAAGAACAAGAACACTTGGACACTTGATAACATTCACAAGATTTGAGACCTTTGTTTTAGTCTACAGGGAGAGCTATGACATTGCAGATTATTATGATGTGCCATAAAAAAAATCAAAAATACCTTCTTGTGCGTATTAAGGATAAATATTTTCTAATATAGAAATATTTCTAATAACCTAGAAAGCTTAAAGTGAGTATACCTGTTAAGGGTCGAGGGACCGATATA
>NW_010391482.1:0-7915 GCF_000710305.1 Buceros rhinoceros silvestris | reverse complement strand
GCCCGCCGCTACACCCGGCGCTGCAAGCGCGGGGGTGAAACGAGCGTGCGATTGCGCCGTGCTGGGAATGAAGTGGTTTGTAACGTGCCTGTGATTTAAGGGCAGTTGCGCGACAGAGGTTGGTGACCGCCTCATTCAGACCAAGAACTGGAGCCGTTAAATGCCCCTTTGTCTGCTGGCGGCGGAAGACATCAGCACCCGCAGCTAAACCAGCGCGGAGGGGGGAGGGCATGGCCGGGACTGCGCTTCTCTGTGAATCAGAGCTGGAACAGCCAAGAAGCTGCCTCGGGGTGGGGGTTCGTGGTCAGCACAAACCGATCGGATCTGTGTGCTGTCGCCGAGGTGGGGACACGAGTGTACGGATGTCCCACGGGCCTGCGGTCAGGCGGATGAGGGCCTTGGTCTGGCTGCAGATTCACCCTGCAACAAATTACTGGTTTCCACCTGCGTCAGCTCCATAATCCAGACGACCTCTAGTGGGGTGGGACCACCGCTTGCCCCAGTAGCACCGTGGATTTAGGCAGGACTAGGGCAATCCGGAAACTACGCCTTGAGAAATGCTGCTCATGCAGCCTCAAGGAGAGCGAAGAGAAAGCTTTCCAAGCTCTGTGCATGCGTTTGGAATTTGGAAATGGAAATCGCCTCTTGGACGTTGTTCTTAGCACAGCTGCATTTTGTGAATAATTCAAAAAGCTGTTCTGTAAATAATACTCATGTACGCAGTCTGTTGCGGTCTTGATGCAGACACATGCAACATCATCCAAAGTACTGACTTTCTGCTTGGGTCAAGAGAGGTAAAAATATTTTACAAGACACTGAGAAAGTGTATGTGACCTCTGTTTAGACACCGACCTTGTCACACTGAGGGGGTGAAGACAAAATCAGACAAAAAAACAATTTCTGGGGGTTCCCCTGCATGCGTTAGCATCCTGGGCTGTGCTGTACTACCACTACACCCAGCAAACATCTATTTTTCTGGAAAAAATAAAAACAGTGACAGAATGAGCTTTATTTTCTTATTAATTTTTTTTATTGTTAATACATTTTGTAGGACCAAAGAACTCAAGTCAAGGAGTTGAGAGAGGGCTTCACAAATAATACAGAGACAATCCCCTCTCCAGGGGCCAGCTAAGTAGTCCAGCTGACTGGCATGACTCTGTCAGGGTCACCATCTCAGGTACCCCTACAAAAAAATAAGGTTATATGGCTTTCCAGGGTGGCTCTGGGAGCAGTGCAGTCATGTGTTTGGTGGCAGAGGGGCTCCTGAGGGACATACTTCAAAGCAGCTGTGGCTCCGAAGGTGCCCTGTACCAAAACTGCGAAGCAGCAATACTAACCATGATACTAATCTTTTGTCCTGCCGGATCAACCTATCCCAGCTCCATGTCTTGCCCTACTTTTGTCCCCACGCTCCTCCCCGAGGGCAGAGCGATGCTTGCTGCGCGCTGTTTCTGCTTTAGAGGCTGGGAGACAGATCACATGGGGTGGTCGTAGCCCCGTAGGTGGGAGATGAGCCCTGCCTCTGCTCAAGTGCTCTTCTGTCAAGACTCAGTCTAACATGCCTGCTCCGAGGCTGCAGGATGGCGTTTGGTCTCCTCTAACAGCTGAGCTCACCCCACCCAAGGAGTGTCCATCTTGACTGTTTGCACCCGCTGTGTCACAATAGTAAACCGGGTCCATGAGCTAGAAGATAACCCAGCAAGAAGGAAAGGGCCCGTTGTGAGTGAGGCCATCTGACAGCCCTTTGGGACCGTCCCGTTCGTGCCCTCCTTCCCCACCCACCTCGCTGCCTGCTCTAGACCAGCTCTGGCTTCAGCAGGTCCTGACTCCACTCGGCGGGTCTCACCAGCAGACAAGCTACACGGCATGAAGGAAGGGAGAACTCTTCTGGCTCTGATAAGCAGTATGGATGGCCCGGAGGAGGATGAAGGAGTCTGAAGTCAGAAGAAAGGAAAGCCTTGGGGCTCTCGACTGACGTCCTGCTAAATTATTCCCTTTACCTGCGGCATCTCACTTTTGCTCCAGGACATGCTCTGACTCACTCAGCCAGTCATTTTTTGTCTCGTTTTTCCTTTCTTTCTTCCTCATATTTTCTTTTTAGCTATTGTGTTTTATTTTGACTTATTTTAGCTGCTAAATTCTTGAGGCAAAGATCATAACTACTCTGCATTTACAGGGCCGTAAGTAGAAGAGGGACCGGTCCTGCGCCAGGCAGGGGAAACTGCCGCAGCATGGCAGCCCCGGGCCCTCAGCGTTTTCAAAACCATTCCCGCAGAGACTCATCCTGTCAGTAGATGGTGCTAGATGCGTATTTTTAGGGATGCTTTTCGGCCGAGATTTACCCAGCCACTCGCATTTCCTTTGTGTCTGAACGTGCTGTGCCTGCAAACCTGGAAGCACACAATTTAGGAATTATTTCACTTTTATGAGGGAATCGGTGCAGAGATCTAAAGGCTTTCCACCCCACGGCTCATGTCATCTAGTACTACCTACAGTATGACTAATCATGGGGTGAGTCAATGAATGCAAGCGTTTGGCGTCGCAAGTGCTGCTCTTCTCATATTTCATTAGCTGATGTGTATTTTTTAAGTGTGAGGAACTATTCTTCATGCACTTTCCTCTTGAGAAGTCTCTCGACCGAATTACTCTCACTTTCCTTCAACCAACCTCACATACTGTTCTTGTGGAGCTCAGATACAACATCTTGCAGACAAACTGTGGTCATCAGGACCAGCTTTCCTTTAGCTCAGTGCCAGATTGATTCCTCCTTTCGTTCCGTCTTTGAGTTGAAAATATTTTATTCCCTTACATACCTCATAGTCAATGAATGCAAGCGTTTGGCGTCGCAAGTGCTGCTCTTCTCATATTTCATTAGCTGACATGCACTTTCCTCTTGAGAAGTCTCTCGACTTTCCTCTCTCGACCGAATTACTCTCACTTTCCTTCAACCAACCTCACATACTGTTCTTGTGGAGCTCAGATACAACATCTTGCAGACAAACTGTGGTCATCAGGACCAGCTTTCCTTTAGCTCAGTGCCAGATCGATTCCTCCTTTCGTTCCATCTTTGAGTTGACAATATTTTATTCCCTTACATACCTCACTTCAGTTTTCTCTCCTGCTGCTCGCTGGAACTGTGTTAAGGAACCGTATCATTAAAGCTGTATTGCAAGGCTTTTATTGTGGTGGAGCAGGTAACTGCATTTTAAAACAATGAATCAATGTTTACCTTTTATTTCCATGGAAAAATAGAGCTTTTTTAAGTATAATGTTTTCAGAAGATTAAGGCTGAAGGAGAAAAAGGCTTCAAAATCTTATTATAAAACCAGCCTAAAAAGCTCAGTTAGCAATAAAGGCTTTTTACCTGTTACGGAGATAGATCACTTTACAACAAAAAATTACAACCGATCATATTCCTTTAGGAACACAAAGAGGATGTGAGCTGTGGGATTAAAATAACAGAGAGGGGGAAAAAAGTGTCATATTCCAAAGAAGAAAGCAAACTCTAGCTTAGGACATTATGTGCCTCGTAACTTCTAGCCGCTCTGAAGAACAACCATTTCCATCAGAAAAAAAAAAATAAAAGAAAAAAGAGAATCTGTTTCTCGGTGTGGAATGGACCTCTGTGAATTCCAAACCATAATGGGGCCATATGCAAATAATAAGGATGTGGGGGTTTCTATTCAGGGACCCTGAAAAGGCTCGCTCTGCAGTTTTAAAAGCCTTGGCCGCCTTGTGCCAGCTGCTGACTGTATGTATGCACATACATTGCAATGCAACTGAGCACCCTTCCTCCCTCGGAAAGGATTGGATTTTTTCTTTTTGCCTTTTAAAATTCATTTACATGGCACTATGGACACATTCTGGCTTTGTCTGCCATGGATGGCTTAATGCCCACGTACAGCTACACCAGCGTGGAAAGCTGAGCTCTCCAAAGCCCTGTTTTTCACCAGTGCTGTGAACTAATGCCAAGAAGCTGTAAAGGGAAGAACATATTATCCACTAAACAGAGGTAAAAATCACTTATTCTGAGCTCTGAAGCTTTTGAGGTTTTTTCTTCTCTGTGTTGCGTAGTGCTATTAACCTAATTGTCGTGTGTCTGTAACGGACTGTAGGCAATCATTGCTCTACACAAACACTTCACTGCAAGCGAGTGCACAAGGTACCCACATCTCCCGTAGCTCTCACAGCATTGTCTAGGAAGGAGCCTGCACTGAAGCTCTCTCCTTCCCTGGCACGCAGGAGTGCATAGAAATGTGTAAAAATAAAATCACAGACGGAGCAGCACTTCAGCTGCCTACTGTGGATTTAAGCCATTGAACTTATCTCTTTTCCTAAACTCCACTCCCTTCTCCTTCATAAACCAGCTAAAACACGGAGCCCTTTGGAGAATATTCTGAGAGAATCCTTTTCTACCACTCTTCCCAATTCTTGCTATGTCTTCCTTTAACAGAAAGCCAGAATTTCAGGCCTCACCTTTGCACCAGACTAAGTACTTGCACAAAATTCTCTAAATATTTGTAACAGAATTTGTTATTATAACAGAAACAGAAAAAACTTTTTGTTGACTTCACAGCTGAAGCCGGGTTGATTCTTCACCCACATTGATGCTCAAGTTTTTAATTTCAGAGCTGCCTGCTCTTATCCCTGGGATGTGGAAGGCAACAGGAAGGTTTTGGGATAGAGTCTTGACTCTATCAGTCAGTAACTGCAATGGAAGGAGCATTACAGGAGACTTCTCCGAAGTGGTTTTACTCTTCTTTTTACGTCAGATGTTGATGAGGTAAAAATACCAGGAGGCCATTTACAGTAGTGCTTTCATCTTGATGATTCTTGTCAGGACTAGGGACTAGTGAAATAGATTCAGAAAAAAACCCTCAGTATAAATAAGGCCTTGTTGATGAAAGCGGGACCAAGCAGGATAAAAAGCAGATTTGCTAACACTGACCTTATACGCGTCATTCCTCCAAGGCCAGCTCTGCCCCAGCAGGGCAGCACCAGGCAGGGCAGACAAAGCAGCTCTTGTCATGTCCTGTCACTGGTACAATAACGGGTATCAGGAAGGACTGCACAATGCTGCTTATTTTGCCAGAACAGGCTGAATGACACTTTCTGCCTAATTCAGTAGGTACCTATTGTTGGGGACTATTAATCATTATTCTTTGTCTTTTGCTCCCTGTTACCTTATTTCCTGTTCTCCTAATACTTTTTTGTTAGCTTTCCTTTATTTTTCTCTCTTTTTTAATATTTAGTGTTTTTCCTTCCTAATCTCTCATTCCCCTTCCAACCTGTCTCTTCATTGCTCCATATTAGACCACCCCAGTTTCCTTTGATCTTACCTGAGGGCAACTGTCTGTTCTCTCCAGCTTATCGCAAAATGACTCCTCTCCCCTCACTCCCAAGCCTTTGGGTCCACTCTACAATCAGTCCCAGCTCATTCCACTGTTGTCTCTTCTTACTCTCGGTCTTACATTCAGTCTCTGCTCTCCTAATGGGCTCCTCAATGGCTTCTTGCTCACTTCATTTCACTGTTGCCCCCTTTCACGTCTGGCAGGTAGCCACACTCTTCTGAGTTCTCCCTGAAAACCTCAGGTGCTTCCTAGCATGTGCTTTGAATGTCAGTGGTATTAGAACATTCCTTGCAGCATGAGAGAATGTGATGACCACTAACCTGGGCTGCTGGAGACAACATTCACAAGCTTGCCAAACAATAACATAACAATAATATTAAAAAAAAATTACATACAAGTGAGCCTTACCTTACCAGCATCCTAAAGACTTTCTGACCAAAATGATCAAAAATAAGCCAAGGAAAAAAAAAAAGAAAAAATCAACCCACGTTACTTCTGATACGTGTTTACCAGAGAAAAAGCTGAGTTTGATAGGTGCCATCAACCAACATTAAAACAACAATCAGCTGAGACATTATTTAATGGCCAGGGGCAGCTCTTCAAACCTGATGATGTCTGATTCAAAGCCACAGCTGCTTCCATCCCAGGTGAATCTGTTGTGACACTCGTTATCAGACCACAGCTGTGTGGGAGCACCTCCCCTAGACATCCCATGGAGCGAGAGATGACCCATGCAGGAGTGAGAGATGACCCATGCAGTTTATTTTAAGTCCAGTTGGATAGCCAGCTACAATAAGAGGCATGAGTTGAGATGCAGCCACACAGAGCACTCACTGCCGGGCTTCTCTGCAGTTTTACGTCCAGCTGTCTGCTGTTGAGTTAATGTCTCCTGAGACAGCTTGACTTGACTGACAGTGCTCACTGCAAAACAGCCAAGATGTGCAGGGCAATCGTAATAGCTGTGCTGAATAACCGATTCCCACAGCGTGACCTCCAGCACTTGAGCTGCAGCCCACGCTTCCAGACAGCCCAGTTCTGTCTGGTTCACCATCTCTCTGGATCTGGAGATGTTGAATACGAAACGACTGTAGAGCACAGTTTGGACTAAGCCCGTCAAAGGCCACGCTGCTGCTGGAGGGGAAAGTCTCATTGCCCCGTGTGCCCCTACTCCCGCTGCTGTCCCAGTGCTCCCTCAGTGCAGCCCCAGGGGCAGACAGATGAGAACCTGACCTGAATTACCTGCTTTTCTTGCAGGACCCATTTCCATCTGGCTCACCTGAGCCAGGACATAGGAACATAAGCAGAGTGTGAAGGGTAGCACCCCGCTTTCCAGCAGCAGTGCAGGTTTAGATTAGCTTAAACCAGTCAGGAAACCTGTTGTGGCATTACTAATGGTTTATTTCAACCTGTACTTCAGCAAAGATGAGCCCGATACAATAAAACCCTGCTGTGAAACATGAGTGGGCACACCACGGAAAATTAGCAAGGCTTCTGCTATGGTGTGTTAGAGCAGCGTGGTGGTGTCCAGTGATGGCCAGGATGTACCATTGGGTAAACACACTGAGCCTGGCCCAGTGCAAATTCAGCTGGGATAGCTTGCATCACAGCAGAGGTCTGCACCAAGCGAGTGTGGCTTTGGAGAACAAAAGCACTCATCCATCAGCCTCCAGCCAGCAGAACTTTATGATGTTGACCAGGCCAGGCTATAATCTGGAATGAAGCGCTCCGTTAGCGCTTTATTGAGATGCAGTACTCCCGCAGTCAAGGCACAGAAAATACGATACTATGAGAGGTTGTATCTTTGTAGGCAGGAATTAGAACCATATTTCTGTATTTGAGAGCAAACAAGCCTTCTGTTGCAATGTGGGGAGCTGAAGCGTTCGGTATTTGAAGCACTGCCCGGTACTGCATGTGGCTGGAAAGGAGGTGCTTGTAACGCTCGTGAGCAGGTCCAGGATGAGCTCTTCAGAGAAGGCCTGAGCACTGTTACAGGACCAGCTCTTCAGAGAAGAGCCAAGCAGTGTTAGGAATGTCGCAGCTGGTCAGTGTATGGTGGAGGGAAGAGAAGGAAGCACTGGCGCTTTGATTTTGGTTTTTCTTTTTCCACTCCCATGCCTTTTGACTTACAGATTTTTGCATCTGAGTGGGTGGATCTGATGGTGAACAGGTGAACCAGCCTCACTTAGAATGGCCAAAGGGAATACTGGGCCACATGGAAGGCTCTGCCAACAGGAATTGAGCAACGAGAAGTGCTTCCCATCCTTCTGCTGGGATCAAGCTCTCTCCTTCTCAAAAGGATCAAAAACGTACAAAAATGATCTGGAGCATCAGTTTGGGTTTGGGAAGCTCAGCTGTGTTATCATAATTGCTGTGTTCAGATCTGCCCACAATTATCACAGCAACTGTGACATGTAGGGCTAAATCCTGCTGATACATGGAATAACATTGTCACCAGAAATTCTTCTGTCAGGGCTGTGTTTGACTCCATGCAAAAGGCAGGGGGTTCAGTGTCCTGTTCATCGCCGCTGAGATCCCAGTCGTGACCTGCCCCACCCCCCAACCCC
>NW_010391481.1:82033-87749 GCF_000710305.1 Buceros rhinoceros silvestris | reverse complement strand
AAGAAGAGGAAGAGAATAGGAAATCCTCTATTAAATTATTAAAACCCAAAAGAGAAATGAAAATAAAAATCCTTTTACTCTTCTTAAATTTACCACATCTGCGAATTTCTCTCCCCAATTTGCTGTGCAGTTACCATGGAATTCCCTCAAAAATATTAAAGAGGGTATCTTCACAGTAATACTTTCCTACATAACAATGATTTTCCTTCTATTTACAGATATCTTTTCTAACATAAGGCTAACACATTCTAAACCCAACCTTAATCACTGTTACAGAAGCTGGCATTAATTAGCCACTATACAAACAAGTGGACAGTTGTGGTACAGAGAGGTTGTGCTCAGGGTTTTTTATGGCATTCAGTGCAGTAACATCATAATCAGCTGCCTGGCTAGATTGCCCAAGAAAGTTCTAAATGATCCTGATTTAGACACACAGAGATGAATTAGTCTTTCTTAATGAGCGCTGTTTACATCTTGTCGTGTGTACTGAAGCCCCTGTTTTCACATCTCTGCTACTCTGTTAGTAGCAGAGGTCAAGCCCATCTCCAGCTGCTTCCACTGGAATGGCCTGTGAGGGTGTCATGGGCCACTCCAGGTGCTGAAAAGTGAGCAGAAGCAGAATCTTTCATCTACAAACACATTTGGTTCAAGGGAACTTAATTAAATATTTCCTACTCATGCTCCTACAGTCTCCTAATCTCTATATTTCAGGTTAGTTTCAAGGAAGACTTTCATAAATGCTAATAGTTTGCCAAATCTTTGCCCCTAGGTTTTATGTTTCCTCTGCTACTTCATGAAAGATATGTTTAGGACCTGTCACTACCTCCTGTAAACAGGAAGCATTTCTGTGGCTTTCTTAGAACCTGTGTATCTGTTCTGTGAAATTTATGGAACCGTAAGAATTCCTAATAAAGAGAAAAATAAAAGGTGATGGAAAATACATGATTTAGACGAGGTGAAAAAAGGAGAATGTAGAAACACTAATCAGCTTTGCTGTCCTCATTCAGATAGAGCAGTCAGTGGAGTGAAGAGGTGCTTCAACTCACTCAGGAAAGCAAACCTCCGAGGTGGACATCTGCATTGCTCTATCATGCAAGCAGTTTATAAAGTTACATGAACCAACTGTATCATTACTCTAAGTTGCAAAACACTTAATTTATTCATACAAAATTGAGTCTTCTATTTTACAATGTGTTAATCCAGAGGGATCAGAAAATGATTCTAATAGTGAAACATTTAAGTACTGTATGTTTTATTGATTTACATGACAGGTGAAAATATGTCTCAGTTATAAGGCTGTCAGAACAAAAGAACCTCCCACAATTTTAACCTAATATACATTTGGGGGTGGAGAGGTTGTTATTCATGCAAAGAGGAATAATTTAACCTTTGAACGTTACATTTTGTCTAACTTTCAGAGATTGTTTTACTGACTTAACTCCACATTTCTATAAAAACTAAAAAAGGACTTTCACTGAGTAAAAAGGACGGACAAAACTCACACTGGAGTCAAGCATGGACCCAATTCCCACCACCCCACCACCCCCAATTACTACAGTAATTGGTAGTAAACCAAGATCCTAGCCAGCCTCTTTCCATGAAAGCTGCTTCTGAATCCATTCCAACATCCACAACTGCATGATTCTGTGAAAGCTACGTCAACTGACAGTTCCTCAGTCTAGAGCCAAAACACTAACACTAAGCACCTGATCCCAAACGATGAGTGCAGTTCCATTGCCTCTGTGAGGCTCTGGATTAGAGTGAGCTGCACTTAATTACACAATATACTGATGGTAATGCCACTATACTCTTTGTTGCCGGGGTTGGGGAAATTCTGTTCTCTTACAAGACACTGCTGTGCTCTTCCCCACAGCTCTGGCATGGGCACCCGTTTGCTTTACTCGGACACCGTAATGCAGTGAAAGAGGATGGCCTCATAGTGGAAGTAACGAATCAGAAATATACAGAGCGTACACTGTTCAAGCTCTACTTTGTGAATAACCAGAAAAAAATCAAATCCCTTGGTGAACAATCTTGACATAGGGAAAAAAAAAAATTGAAATTCATCAGCTAAAGTTTTTTTCATACAAGTAGTTCACCCAGCTCTATTAAAGCTGCTACAGAAATCTCTTAGAAGAAACCCATTAAGCACTTCAAGTGTGTTATTTTCGCTCTGGGCTCAGAGAGTCTTTTTCTGTGTCATTGCACTGGTCCCATTCAGATGAAATAAGCAAATATAGAAATATTGGCAGCTTTCATACTTGCTTTTTGTCCCAAGCCCAGCGGGTGAACCGCACCGAATTTCCTTGTTTGTAAGCTTTTCCAAATGAGCCTAAAGGGTCTTGCTCATCAAGGTTGAAATATCTGGCAAATAGTAACAGCTCTAGATCGTAGCTTCTAATGAGAATTGCTTGAGCCGGTTCAAAAACAGTGAATCAAGCCAGAACCTACTCCATTGACAAATTCCCCCGTTTCTGATGAGATTTGTTTATATAATGAGAAAACTCACATTTTAAAAATTCATACCCAGCAACATACTGTTAGGTAGAATTCGATTTTCAAATTATAGGTCCTGGACTCCAGTCAGGAATTACAGTTCTTTTTGGGTCAGAGACAGCTTTTCCGGAGAAGTTAGCTGAGAGTGGCTCCTTTTTACAGACATCGGCGTTGTGCATCTCATATGTCAGAGAAGAAAATTGAGTTGGGTAGATTCGAAACAAGAGGAATGCAAAAAGAGGAATATCACGATAAAGTTGGATCCGCTGAATCTGAATCAAGGAAATCAGGCAGGGAGGACCACATTCAGAATTTAGGAAAAGCAAAACACAACCCGATTTGGGAATATTAATTAAACTGAGGGACGGGGACAAAGATTATGGAGGAGCTGCTGAAATTTGAGAATGCAAGCAGGAATTTAGGGGAAAAGCCACTGAAAAAGATTTTATTCGGTTTATCTTCAAACAGTATTTTTGACTATGAAGCTCTAAGCAATAAAACTTCCACAGAACAGTAAGGTTTACAATCTTCTCCCATATGGTCATCCAGTTTCAGTTTAGTGCGACTAAATTTAAAGTTAAAACATTTTAACTTATGCATTTCAGCTATAAAATTTGTTTCCTGAGTTTGTTCCAGCAAAAGAAAAAAGACATAAGCATATATATTACCTTCCACCTTTGCTATTCCATCAACACAGATGATTACTAGCTCTGGGGGTAAAATTTCTTTACAGGGCTAAAACAGAGCTAAACAGGGAAATCGTGCAGCTCAGATGTAACAATATCCTCATATGCCTTCTGAGGATCAAACACTAAGGAAAAGTATGAAAGGCAACAGAAACCTCCCTAGGTCTGAAAGATTTGTCAGACTGAGAATGGAAAATTTTTGTATTTATTGTTTTTCTTATATTTATTTCTTGTAATGTACTTCTTTCAGTTGAACTGGAAACGTAATTTTTGCTACCATTTGTTCTATTTGCTTTACAGTATGATCTAGGAAGAACAAATACATGAAAATGGATAGATAACAGCAAATAGAGACAATGAAATTACCATTTCAGGGTCCAAAAATAAGATCTCTTCTCCAGTCATCTTTTCTTTTACCAAAACCTTTTCATTTATTGCTATAGGATTTGAGCTTTAATTCTCGAATAAATGAATATACAAAGGTTCATACAAGACAGACTGCTAATTCACATTTTCAAGGTCAGTAATGAAAGATCTCAATGCATATTAATTCCTCATTTAACTTCTTGCTACGATCACTTCATAAAATGCCTGTGCTTGTCCTAAATACTTTCCTGGGGGGTTTTTTGTGGGACTTTGAAAGAGAAAAGGTAAATTCTTATGTATCTTTTTTAAACCATCTCATAATTGTAGTAATTTGTACAATTCGCTAATAGATCCAGTGAACTCATGAATATCTAAAGTGATGGACAGGAGAAGTGTGTAAGCTGTGTTATTCTCTATTTTTCAAATCATGAGGAAAAAAGTTCCAAGCAGCAGCACTGCCACCGCTAGCCATGGGGTTCAAGGTATCTAGAGTAAAATTCATTTATGTCAAATGTCTGAAGCTATCACAGCACACGAAGACCTTGGAAGCACTCTGTTTAGAACTGACTCTATACTTTCTATTCTAATGCTTCATTTCCCCCTCTAAGACGCTTTGTGAATTCGTGCAACTTTAGGCTTTGCCGGCTTATTTCCTGAGCTGTGCTTGTAATCATCTCCAGCTTTCTCAAAGACAGAGGATGCTCTGAAGAACAACTATATCCAATTGGAAATAATGCCAGTTGCTTTGTTTACAGCAGCAGTCATTGGCAAGCTGCAATACGTGCACATAGGGGACTGGATAGCTCTGTGTACTTGTAACGCAGGGGGAAAAGATACGGTGGTGCCAACACTAAAGGTTGAAACCATCTTAGAAGTTCAGTGGCACATAAAACTGGACCACTGATCTCACTTCACGCAAAATATTTCCCCAAATGCCTAGTGGTATGATCATCATTCATTAAAAAAAAAAAAAACAGTTACCCATGAAAGAGACTAAGGAAATGGGGTTTTAAAACCCTTACGCATCTTCAGAAAACACTGCTGACACCGAAGAATCAAGGAAAAGTTTATTGTGAAAACCCTCTATAGTAGCTGCAGCACTTCAGACAGGTACCTTCATAGGAATGTGGAAAGATCAAGACATGAGCGGAAAAGCTGGACAACTTCTCAATTATCAAAGGCGATGACATCTTTTCCCAAGAAATAACACTGCCACCACTAGCAATGGTGATCGCAGTCCTGTGAGGGAACAGTGACTAGAAACCTCATGTCACTTCTGGTCAAGTGTCTCTTCTTTTAGGCTAGTAATTGTCTGGACAGTTTATATTATCGAATAAAGAGTAAACAAAACAACTCCCAGCCCCTCAGACTGAAACCTCCTATTTGTGGATATTGTCTTCTCTGATCTGTTCTCAGGTGCTTAGAGTAGAAATATTCAGTTCCTCCTCCTGACTGGAGAGTTCCACTTCATGTTAGTTGTATTATATATGAGATCTCTAAATTTTATTTGTCTGCAAATTCATGCACATCTTTCTGCCATTCCAGATAATATTGAAGCACAATAAGACTTTCACTGAGTGGAATCTTTTACTTCAGTTGAGCTATAAAATGAAGCTCTAGCTCATAGGGGCTTATTTTTTTTCTGTTCTATTGGAAAATACTGCCCAAAACAATGTCTGAACGGCAACAATTTGTGTGTCTCACTCAAAGAAGTCCAGCAGTGAATATATTTAGAATGGAATTAATAAATACAATCAAATTTGGCAGTTGTTCAAGTAGAGAATACTTGTTACTGCTGGTGGCACGCACAATGAAATGATGGAAAATAAAAATACATAATACATATAAAATAGGTTGGGAAGCTACTTGCTGTTATATATCTCCATAATACAATAGGTAACATAAGCTTTTTAAAACCACTAAATGAATTCTTTAAAAGACTGCTTTGGTTTTTGATAATGTGTAATAGTAAAACTAATAGTAATACTTACCACATCATGCAAGGATCTCAAAGTGCTTTACGGAAGAAAATAAGTGCCATTATCCACATGTTACATGGAGAAACTGAGGTATGGACAGGCTGTATTAATACCCCATGGCAATAAATAAGCAAGTAGTACAAAAAATACAACCTGTACCTCCTAAGCTTTATGCCCGTCTTCCTGCTG
>NW_010391481.1:72079-81938 GCF_000710305.1 Buceros rhinoceros silvestris | reverse complement strand
ATACATATTTTATATATATATACACTATGAATGTTTGCAAAACACTGTTTGACCACTGTCCAGTCACTCACTGTTTGCAGCCTCTGTCCTAAACGAAATGTAATCCCTTCAACCATGACTCCCTCATCCAATGTATCACACTCGTAAGTCACTGAAAATACTATTATAGAAGCGTAGACATCAGAAGCAAAGACATCATACTGCGACTCTTCTGTTACTGTGAAATTATGGAACTTTTCACAGGAACAAAAGCTCATGATGATTCCTACAGTTAGAGTAGGAATCCTACAGTAGATTCCTACAGTTAGAGTAGAATACTTTCTCATTGACGGTGTTGAAAGAGAAGGACATCTGAGGTGGCACAAAACATAGAGCGATAATTTATACAGGAGCAGTGCAGAAAGACTCATAACGCAATCACAGTGATTAGCTTTTCCAAACATAATTCTAAGAACCAAATTATGCAGAGAAATGCTTTGTTAACACCTCTGCAGAACAGGAAAGAAAATTTCATCTGAAAAAGAATTTCATCCTCTTAAAAAACTTCAATACACCTTTCCTGGAAAGCTTAGGTAAATAGCAATGCTCCCATCACTGACAATACCATGTTCAGAGACATGAGAAAAAGTCATTTCACCTTGTGAAACTTGTTAGTTAATGGATAAACACTCTGGCTTGTGGTCTTCCGGATTTTAAATTCTGCTAGGAAATGATATCCACATTTTCATTATATTGTAGCAGATAAATTCTCCTCTGGTTCAGATAGGAAATGTCGCCGCACAATTACACAGTTTTACCGCCACTTAGAATATTGCTTCTTATTGGCTTATTATCTTTCCTTTCAGATTCATGGCCAGAGAAACGATAGAGCTGCCCTTTCAAATCATAAAGATGTCAGAGGTGTTTGAAAGTTGGGGAATCTTGAAAGATCTGTTTGTTTGCTTTTCCTTAATAGCTATCCCTGAGCAGTTTTTTGGACATTCTCATAAGAACTAGACCGTGTCAGATTTCAAACTGCAAATACTATTTCACACTCTTTTTTAATGGTAGCTCATGTTTAAACGGTTTCATCAGCGAATATATCACCTTGTAGGTACAAGAGAACTTACAGCAGATCTTGTGTATCAAGTAGCTTGGCAATATTAGCGACTGTGGAAAATTAAGCAGTATAGACAATTGTATGATTAATTTAACAGTCCATTTCCCTCCTTCAAATATAGATTGTTGCAGACATCAGGTAATCTTAGCATTATGCAAATTATTTCCTGATCTCATATGCAATGAGCCCTTTCTCATAATTTTCAAATGAAGAGCCTGGGCAGGAAAGTCTGAAAGATAAATATTCTAGGGATGTATCGCTGTGCATTTGTCCTACTCTTGTACACTCTATACATCTACTATACATCTCTCGGCCACAGCCTCAGACAGGATATCTGGACGGACAGACATTTGATAGGATCTGGCACTGCTGTTCTTATTAGGGACCATTATAACAGAGGGAGCAAATTGTTAAGCAACGTCAATACTGGTTGGTCTCTCTGTTGATGATACCAGGAACTGAACAGACGAGAACTGAACTGCTAAAAGTTTGTTCTCTCTATATATGGCTTGAAACATACTGGGAGTAGAGGTAGCTAACATATGCTCAACCATTATCAACACTTTTCTTGTCCTGTGAAAAAATCAAGCTTTCAAACTGTCATTTTGCAAGAACATCAAATACATGCACTTTCACACTGAAGAGGGAAATTTCAGCAGAAGTACTTGGAATTAGTTCTTTCTTTTTCGAGATTGTTTGCGTACATATACAGTAACTACTGCTTTGCAATGCTATAAACAACTCGTAAAATGTAAAGTAATAAACATTTCCAAAACAGAGGCATCAATCTAATTTCAAACCAACCCCACATGGCAATGTAACTGGACAGGCTGGTGATGTACCCTAAAGCCAGTAATGTCAGGCTGTGTCCTACTATTAAAAAACACATGAAAAAATCAGAGATAAGAGTAGAATGCTCTTCATCAGCCCTGCATCTGGAAATGCAAAGACCATTAGCTCACACAACTCAGATGCCCTCAGCTTTCGCCCTTAAGTCTGAGAGAAGTTCATTCCTACTCAAGAAAGACCCAGGGCTGGAGCTAGAAAAGTGTTCTGAGCTGGAGCACAGGTCCAGCAGCGATGCTGTGAGGAACATGCACAGAATCTTCTGTCATTACTTCAGGAAATGACAAGGTTTTGGCATCATAATTTAACATTGCAATGTGGTCTCAATCATTTTATATAACATTGTTTTACCATTGTCTTGACACAGTAAAGTGGTCTCCACAGACTTACATTGGCATAATTTTGCCATCGTCTTGACACTGTAATACCGTCTCTATAGACTTGAATTGAATTTTTGTCATTGCCTTGAAATTGTAATGTCCTCTTCCCAGGCTTGTCTTCATAAGCGCATCCTCACCAGACGCTTGTGTTATCTCATTCTGAAACCACTGGGCACTTTTATTTCCTATTAAACTTTGAAAAAGATGCCATCTGAAAGCTAATCCTTGCATGTAACCAGTGACTCTTTTAAAAATCCTGCCTATCTTTGTTTTGAAAGAATCCCTCACACCAGAAGTTACTTCAAGAAAATCCAAACACTGGTAAAATGCTGGAAGTATATGCAAATATCCCAGGAATGTATATCTTTTGTGTTCAGTATTTTCTGGCTTTTAAGAACATCTTAGATTTTGATTCTGTATTCTCTACTCCGTAGGACTGCTTAGAACATAATTTGACATAAATCAATTAACCTAAGGATGCTTCAGGAAAACGTTACAGCACAAAATCATGTCAATCCTCTGTTTAGCACAAACGCGACACCAAGCATTTACTGTTCAGGACATTTTCTATTCAGGGACTCTTACTACTGGTCTCTCTTCTTGATAAAAAAATATCAAGCATACATAGCCATTCAGCTTTACTTCCAGTATAAAAAAGACTAAGTAGAAAGATTTTTCCTTCCTTCGTGAAGATCACAGCAGCCTTTCGCATTTATGTATTTGCTGATTTTTTTCCGTGTTTGACAAATGTCATTAGAGTCTTATTATTAAAGTACAAAACTTACAGTAAAATAATGCTTTAAAGAAGAACCAGGACTCAACATTTGCAGAACACTTACAGGAAAGTGGTGCTCATTACTAAATCAGGAAATTCTTGGCTTTTTTGACTGATGTAAGGTATGATTTCTAAGGAAACTGAACTTTTTCCTTGCACTGCTTGTAGAACCTAAGACAAACTGATTTATACATTGGGCAGTCTAGAGAAACTTGTGTAATCAGTTAGTCCACTAGCCTGTTAGTCACCATACTGGTATGTACCTCTTCCCCACCAAGCCCTAAAACCTGCCCTTACAGAAATGTAACTGGACTCCAGCTGAAAATCATCTTTAACCTGATAACATATAACATTTCTAGTAACATTAAGATCAGCAAAACAGCTATCCAATACTTTCCTTCAAAGATGCAGGTGAAATTGCTCTTGCTTTACTAGTAACAAACTGCAGCATAGAAGACGAGTGAAGTTAATTTTAATGACAGATGAAATTATTAATGTCATCAGAAATAAAGAGACTATGCCTGAAAATTTGGAATGCAGAAATAATGCAACAGAGTTCTGAAATTCACAGGTTGATAGTGTATCTTAATTAGAATTGATAAGTACTAAGGTGGCACTCGTGTAACAGAGGGTGAGATTCAGATGCCTGAACATAGCACTAGGGTGCCCTGCCTGTCCTACACCCTCCAGAAGGGTGCAGACTTCCTGCAGCTCTTACCTTCCATCTGTCAGCTCCTGCAGATGCCTTGTAATATCCCAGGGCACTTCAAATGGGCCCAGATATCTGTGTTTCTGCATCTAATTCAGATCCTGGAATCTAAATTAAATTTAGACCTTATTCGGGCTTTCACCGACTTATGCCAGTGAAGTGAAAACACCAGGAGTAAAGTTAATGGGCTTTTGATAACGCCTTAATGCTGCTTATTGCAAGCACAGTTCATGCAATTTGCCTGTTAAGGGTGCTGCAAGTTTTTTTAACAGAACTTCAGGGAAAAAAAGGTTAATAAAAGAAAATAGCTGGAAATGATAAAAGAGAATGCATGTCAGAACTTACAGAAAAAGCAGTCAGGACAACTTTAATAATAATTTTCATGTTCTTTTAAAAATCTCAATGGTACAGCAATAATCTGACCTAAAAACTGTTCTTTCTCTCATAATTTAACATTCACTTTCCTTTGTATCAAAATAGTATTTGCTATAATGGGATGCAAAGTAACCGAGTGCTGTGTAATGCAACATGGCACAATGCAGTTAATAGAAGACACATAAAGAACAACCCTTATTCTCAAATCAGAGAGACACCGTCATGTCAGAGAACAGGTACCTAGTTATTAGTATGTGTGTGGACTCATGCAGAGAAGACAATGAGATGTCTTGGCTACTTGCAAACCAGCAGATACTGTGGTTCACTGAGTATCCAGATTATCTGAGGGCAGTTTGTCACATCTCTAGATATTTCTTTAATGAGTTCTTTTTGCAGTTACCAAGCTCCATGTTCGTTGTTTTGTAAAAATTCTATTTGTTCAATTCTAGTCTAGTGTTGTTGAGGTTTTCCAAGCAAAATTAGATAGCTTCTGGGGAAAAATTATATATAAATTTAGCTTTGCAAAGATTTTCTCTGGACAAATTAGACCGATAGCAGTAAATTTATGGTGTTGAATTGATACATCATAACAAGAAAGATGACCGGAATTATCCACTTAGTTCAAGTAGTGGCAAAATAGGACACCAGAGAGAAATTTATGGTAGTTTCTACAATACCTATTATCCTATTTAGGCCCTGATCCTATAATTGGGTTTGCCCAAGTGGATCTGATTGCAGGACAAGGGCTATATATCGTACGCTCTTCAGGGTATAGGCAATTGGGATTTTTTTTCCCCCCGTTTGGAGGGGTTTTTGCATTATAGGTGAGGCCTAGAGCAAAGTGGATGCTACCGCAACAACAGCAAAAAATATTGAAATAGGTCAATCAAGATTTTCTTCTTTTCACTGTGTAGTGAAGGTCTGTGGATGTATTGCATCAGCACAGACTATGAAAATGAGAAGCCATTGAAAGACACACAGTATATCCAAAGAGTTTGGGACTTTATTTCAGTCGGTGGTAGAAATAGAGAGGGATTCTTGCCTTCTTAATAATAACCACAGTTTAATAGTGATTTATCAAAGCATCTCTCTGAAATTTCAGCAGGGGCAGGCCAGGCTCTGACTGTAAATAGTAATATTTAATGTCTCACACTTCTATAAGGCTTTTCAACCAAGGATGTTAAACTGCTTTACAAATATTAATTAAGGCTTAATTAAGCAATTAATCAACTGTGTCATATTACTTTATAATTATGATTTATATTGCTCCCAGTGTGTGGTAGGCAATTTACAGATATATGAATGAATCTTGTCCTGAAATGTAGAAATTTAGATAATGTGGTCTTTCCCTGTTAATCATGACCCACAAATATCAGATATTTCTCATCTTCATTCTCAAACTCTGTACTATCAACACCATAAATCAAGAGCGAGGATCCAGCTACCTCTGTGTGGGGCAAGGTCCTATCCATGAAGCCTTTGTGGTGGGTTCCTTTCAAGCAGGAGAAAGCCACGGGTGTTTCCCGTATTTCATCTTTTCCTCTCTCCTAGTTTAGCTCTTGTACAGAGGTCTGAAGCTAGAGTGTGTCGCACTGCCTGTGGTTATGCAATCCAGGCTTTTGTGGCTTTTCTGGGATCTCTTTGTTCTGTGAAACTTTGAGAAATACAATCTAGGGAATGCTCTACACCACAGGCGTGAGATAAAAACCATTCCGAGACAAATGCGTGACTGGCAGTTTGACTGGGTCTGCCCAGTAAGGTGCCTACCAATGAGCAGCGTAAACATCCTCCCTCTGCAAAGAGCTACCAACCTCATTTCACAGGGCTGTGGAAATAGCTACATTTCCCCACATCTTCCCTTTTCAGCAGTCACTGAGAAATACTGCTGGCTGCCTTTTTGTGCATTGGTGAGTCTTGCACAAAAGTTAGCTCAAAACACTGCCCACACACTATTGAGCCTTTCTGCAGTTGATTAATAGAATCAAAGCCCATTCACATGAATATACTGCCTGGGATAAAAGAACAGAAATTAATTGATTTTATACATTATTCACAATGAATTATTTGGTCAGTTCTAGTCACAGATTGTATTTTTTGGAGATAGTACAGAAATTTTTTTCCTCTGATATACACATGCACCAAGTGATTCAAACTGACTGTTCGGTGTCCTGAAAACACATGGTTCATACACACGCCCGTGTCCAGAGGTGTAACTCGTGAGTAAGGTCACAGCTGCATTGGTGACACCGCGGCTGTTCTGTGCATGCCTGAAAAGTGCCTCCCACTACTGAAGGTCGATGGGTCTATTTCTCATTATTTGTTTGCACAGGATCACAACGGTTCTTCAGACACTACTAATCCAACCAAGGAGTTGGCTAGAGCTGCAAAGGCTGGTCTAATGGAGGCAGAATACAGCTGGGACAATGAAGAAGGCTTCGCTTTCTCGGTCAGTTTAGCTTTCTACAGTCGTTAACTTGCTTAATATTTATCAAACACTAAGGTTTTGTCTGTATTTAACAAATATTACTATATATTAAATATTAAGCTTTTGCTTAATATTTATCATAGCACAGCCCTACAAGCTGCTGCCAGGATGTTGTGACAATAGACTCCATTTGTGATTGCGAAGCTTTCCCCTGTTACCATAGTGTTGAAGGTCACACGAATGAAACAAATTAAAAGGCCATTTCATTCTAATCAGTATGCATCTTTACCACTTGCTATTAACACGTTTTCCTTTAAAAAAAAATTAACTGGTATGTTTACCATTTTATTTAAGTGTAATGTAAATAACTTTGCTATTTTAAGAGGAGTTAATCAAATTATGTGGAGTAGATTTGGATGTGGTCAAGTTACAGCCTCCTAAATTTTTCTTTAATTTTAAAGAAGTCTGAAAATACATGAATAAAAGAAAATCCTAAATATAGGGGTTTTAACTTTTTTTGCACTAGAACTTGTAAGGATATCAGTCTGCCCATAAAGGGAATCTACATTTTTGCCTCGATAATGTTTTGAAACTTTAGGCTCTAATCTATAATTAAAATAATAAACAGAATATAATTTTTTTCCACAACATTGTTAGGACTAAATGTCCTGGATATTTACAGCCCTTGGTGCTTGCAGTGGAAGATTTGTAAGCACATTTGAAGAGACAAACAAATCACCTGGTTTTAAATAGAATCCTGAGGAAGCAGAAATAGAAGCACCTTTACTGGTGCTCATAGGAGGAAAAAATAAAAATAGCAAAACTTGTTACAAAACTCAAGTCATATCATATTTTAATGCTAAAAAATTTCTACAGATCCTGGCCTCCACCTGATGGATAATATACAGGAACTAGACCATTTTCTGCTCTGGATGCTACCTCTGTGATCTTCCTTAGGTACTCTTTCTCCTCCTCTTTATAAAAAGAGTAAAATTCTGCAGGGATCAAGACATGAAACAGGGGATTTGAAACAATGCGCTTGAAATTTCATGGTTTACATTTTAGGGAGAAAGACAATGAACTAACCAAACAGTGAATTAATACATTCAAGATTTCTAGGAAAACACATGCATATGTAATTTTAAGTGTAATATGTTATTTTTACTTCTGCTCCAAAGAGGTAATTATTTCTATTAAAATATTCCTGCTCAGTTATCAGGATATTATGCTGGGCTTTGAAAAACTGAAGGTAAAAGTCCAGAAGTCTATCCTGAATGTCAGAACACAGAGGAGATTCTCTAGCAGGTTAACTGCCTTGATAAAATGAGGTTATATTTCTTCATGTCTGTATACAGGCTGCTAGTGCTCATGGGTATATAATTTGGCAACCTAGCCTGCAGAAAATGGCAAAGATACAATTAAACTGTAAAATAAGATTTTGCTAATTCTCTCCGATATATCTGTGAAGCGCTCCTTCATGTTAGTTATACTTGCAGATAAACAGGTCAGAAATAGGCTTTTTATTTTATTTTTCTTTAAATATTTCAAATGTTCTAAAATATGACAAAGTCAAATGGACATGTGCTTGTATAAAAGGTCATCTAATATAAACACTCAAACATGAAGGAAAAGACAAAAATTTTTTTTTGCTTATTCCTAAAAGAAATAAGCAATTGTCACCATTATAAGACTTATCAGTCATAGATACACAAAAGCAAAAACATTTTAAATATTCAATATTCATGCCAAATGTATGCTTCAAGACATATTTCATTTGAAATTTTCTGTTTCATGCTAATCTTTGAAGGTTTCAGCAAAGTTATAGCACAAAACATCGTCTTTCCTAAGAAGCTCCCTATTTATTACTGCGGCTGCTCTTTATCTTTTTACACTGTAGTAGCCACTGCACGTCAGCAGCTTTCCTGGCACTGCATTGTCTAGAACTGCTAAGGAAGATGTCTGTTCACTAAGGAACTGTCTAGCACATTATTTTGATATGCTCCATAACTTAGGAGATCAATAGTTAAAAAAAAAAATCTTTGTTTTCTGATATTGTGTGTCCTTTGTTGCTTCAACCATTAACATTTGTGAGCTGCCGTCAGTAATTTCTTTAATGAGATTGTTGTGGTTTTCTTTTGGAAATGTAACTGTCAGGCATTTTACATTTGTCCCTACTAATAATTCCCCAGGCCTTTATTAAAGAGATTTACAGATTTCTTAAATCCACAGTCCTGCATCACTCAGATACAGAGTCCTAATAAAATGATAAATTAGATTTTATTCTTTGCCTTATCCTCACAAATGAAGAAATTAAAAAAATGTTTACTGAGCAGTCTGGCAGAAGCTAACAAATTAAATGTTACTGTTCTCCAGTCCTTTTGATAGACGCAATCAGACACACACGAAGCAACGTACAATGCTACTTTTTCAAACATATTTTAAAAAACTGAAAACTTCAGAAGAGAAAAGGCAACATTGACTGTAAACACAATTTTTAGCCAAGACATGAGGATGGATCCTACTACAGTGTTTTCTTGCAGCCGTTTTGGGGGAAGGTTGCTTTTCTCCCCCTTTTTCTTTAAGAAAAGGTGCTAAATTGTTAATGGTTATTTTAAACAGCACTTGCTTTCGATTCATTTGAACAGACTCGGTCAAGACAATGAGCCGAAGATCAGTACTACTAAAATATTACAAGAGATTTAAAACTCCAGCCATAAAATAGCCAAGAGAAACGTAATCTGCTTTGGAGCGTTCTGGAGAATAGCAAACATGGAGACCTGGATGTTTTTAACTCCCTGTGCCTTCCTTTCTACCTGAGTCCTTTCCACTTTCCCTCCATAATGCCATGTTGGAGTACATCCTGCTTAGCCTCCAATCAACATTTCAAGCACTGGGATCATGTTTGATATTGTCAGATGGCCTGGAAAATTAAAAACCCAATTAAAGGCTCAGCACGCGGGTCAGCTCTTCTGCATATCAAAAGGCCTCCTCTGGCTATTCTGCTCAAATTGTATCTGTTAACAGCTCACTTTGCAGAGAGTGAAATAGCGCAGCGTTTATGAGTAATAAGTACCTTCCAGCTGATACATTTCAAACACAAACCACTTTCATGGCCCCGGCAAAAAGTACAAGTCATAATCAAATTGTCAATTTTTTCCTGCGAGATGCATAGATCCATTGTAACTGTGATTGTTAAAGAAGGAAATGCATTTTATTCACACGTTGGGAAAAAAAGATGCACATTTTCCCT